>NW_007052010.1:72920-120304 GCF_000164805.1 Carlito syrichta | reverse complement strand
TGTTAATAAGAGGTGTCTCCCTGTCCCCAGACAGATATTTACTACCATTAATCCCATCTCCCTTCCCCTCCCCCCCATAGTTTCCCACCACTGTCAGTCATTTTCTTATGGTAATACGTTGGATGATCAAGGTCCACTATATGAGTGAGAACATGTGATACTCAGATCTTTGTTTCTGTGAGAGGTCACTCAGTATTATAGACTCTAGTTCCATCCAGGTTGCTGCGAAATTTTTAACCTGATTATAGAATCAGTCACAAAGTTGGAGATTTACCAAGGTCTCAGCCATATCCCTCACAAATGATGGGTAGAGTAACACGGTGATTAGAAACTCACTCTCTCAGGCCTGACTCTATAGGGTTACAATCCCAGTTTTGGCCTTTACGAGACCTTTAGCAAGTTGCTTAAACTCCCTCGGCCTCAGTTATTTTATGTATAAAAGGTTAGTATTTATTCTTACATTATTGGTTTGTCTAAGGAGTGAATGAAAAAATACAAGAGTCTAAGTTAGTTCTTGGCCTTGAGAAAGATATATATTATATATAAACTTTCCTCCAGGGTTTACTGAACAGGTACCTAAATGTGATGTACTCTGATATTTGGTCAATGTTCTTGTGCCTAAAGCAATCAAGGCACAAATTATTGTTTTCAATAAAATTATCTGATGGAAAATTCTTTATCACAACCAAATTCATTTGATTCCCCAAATTTTAACTTCTAGCTTCTGTTTAAAAAAACAAAAGAAGTATGTCTAAGTTTTCAAGCTTAGTTTCCAATAAAACTAATTTCTCAAGCCCAGGTTAAGAAAAGAATATTTTGGCACTACCAATAAAGTATTCTGAAAGTGTACTATTGTCAAGTGAAAAGATACTCTAATCCCTCCCAAATCACAACAGCTTTTTTCTTACAGAGAACCTCTTTATAATACAACATCCTATTAGGAGGCCCCTAGTAGTTGCTCGAAGCTTGCAGTAATGAAAGTATTCTTAACTTCAACATAAGCAACATTTTCAAATGTGTATTGGCTATAAAAAATAATGAAAATTATTTTGATAAAAAGAAGAGCAAAGCAATCAAACTTCGTGTAAGCAGAATTCCACAAAAGTAAAAGTTAGAAAACTTTATCCACTTGGCAAATCAAGACAGCCTTCAATCAAGTCAATTTATTCATTCATCTCTTCAGGGAAAAAAAAAAGGCTTGCTTCCAGGTGCTGGATATTGGCATAAAAATAATGATAATAGGCTGTTTTCTACTGGCAACATGCATGTAAAGAGCATCTTTTGTTGTTGTTGTTGTTGTTGTTGTCAAGAAAGCAAGAGTTATTGATAGAACAGAAAACCTCGCACAGTGGGATGTGGTTGCCAATTTGGAGCTGAAACCTGGGGTTTATATAGCCCTAAGACCAAGGTGATTGGCTAGCACTAGCTGTGAGCTGATTGGTCAGCACTAGCTGTGCTGATTGGTCAGGTTGCATGAACGCTTTCAGATATATGAGAGTATGATCTGTCATCATATAGTTAACAATCACTTTGCTACATATTCTAATTGAGAGCTGGTGGATTCTCATAGCAGCTCAAATATCCAGAGACTTGGTTTAAGAAAAGGGATTAGGTCGCCTTCTTTGTGTATTGGGTTAGAGAGGGTGAGCATTGAAGACTATGTAGCCTAACAAAGATTCAACAAAGAGCCAATACCAAGTGAAAATTTTGCTTGAATCATATGTTCTCCTATGATTGATTTGCTTTGGATCATGGTCCAGAATTTATAGCAAGGTCCTTTAGATGTGATACATAAGAGCATATAACAAGTACAGCGATTGCTCAGTATTTGTTCACTTTTTTTAATCATAAAAACACAAGACGTGAGAGCCTACCTGCACATAGGTTCAATATAAAAAATCTGCTATGTGTAACTTGAAATTAATGAGTTCTAAGTTCAAATATAGCTTCTGAACTGAGTTTCTTCAGGATTTGAATTTTCCACCATTATTAAGTTATTTGAACTTGACCATGTTAAGTTCATTATGTAAGTTAATTTAAATATAAGTTCATTATGAGAAATAATGAAACTTATTTTGATAAAAAGTTAGAAGTCAACTTTAATAATATTTAAGCTATATTTAAATTGCTGGTATTGATAAAACTTTAGAATAAAATATAGGTCACATTAGGAAGTTCTACTGGGCATGAAAACAAAAAATTATCTTGACTACAGCAGAGGTCATAAACCCAAGGGTTACAGGGGTCAGAAGGTAACATGGGTGAAGCAGATTAGTATAAGATTAGAGAAAATCTTATATGTTGAGTGGATATGTTGAAGTGGATATGTTGAGCTGAGAGAAAAGCTTAAATCCCATCCAAAAAGTTGGCTCCAGAAGATTGCTGCCATGAAGAGAAGCAGAGCCAAGTATTAGGAGGTCTTCTGTTTTGTTCAACAGAAGTAGGAAATCCTGATTTTAAAATCATGGTTTATATTTTATTTATTTATTTATTTGTTTGAGTTGGAGTCTCACTCTATCGCCCAGACTGGAGTGCAGTGGCACGCTCTGGGTCACTGCAGCCTCGACCGGCTGGGCTCCGGCGATCCTTCCGCCTCAGCCTTCCAAGTAGCTGCAACTACAGGCGCACACTACCACGCCCAGCTGATTTTTGATTTATTGTAGAGATGAGGTCTCGCCAAGTTGCCCAGGCGGGTCTCGAACTTGTGGGCTCAGGCAATCCACTCATCTCAGCCTCCCAAAGCGCGGGATTACAGGCTGAGCCATCGAGCCCAGTTATGGTTTATATTTTAAATGGCTTCAAAACGTTATTGAGCTCAAGGATACAAAACCCTTGGGCTGCACTGACAGTTTGAAGTCTGCCCTAAAGAAGACTTGTGTAGGATATGGGGGATTCCCACTGAGAAACAATTACAGGGTCAAACATAGTGCTAATGGCTAGTTGAGAGAAAACAAGAAAGCATTACATTTTAAACAATAAAGCAGATGTGGGAAGAATCCAAGAGCCCAAAGTTAAACTTCTGTCCTTTATTAGAATTTTCCATCAACTTTATGTTAAATCTGAAATATGATCATTCATACATTTTTCCCCATAGTATGCTATTTTCTTTTTTATTGTCCCTAAAATACATAGCTATTCAAATCACTTGGACGATATTTATTAAGTGCTTCCTCTGTTCAAAACAATTTGCTAGGCACATTTATTTATACTTAGGGAGCCCAAACTGTAGAACCACTAAAAATTCACAGATTTAAATTGAAATGTGCTTATGTGAGGAGAGATGTACTTTGTTTTAGAACTGATTAGTAGTATCACTTAAAAGGACAGATGTAAATATAAGAGAGAATTTGAAGTGAAGTCTTACCAACTTACAATTAAAAAATGATTTTGGCTATTATAAAAACTTCTTAACTGGGTATTTAATTCCATTAAATCAATATAATGTAAAATAACAGAGTTCTGTACTCCAAAACAAAGAATAAAAATAAAACAATAAAATTTTAAAGATCAAGAGTTGCATAAAAAAATTTATCACTATTAAAAGGTGATGTAGCTGGAAGTCACAATTATAGGTGACAACAGACTGAAAAATATTTGGTGTTTAATAAGATTTTCCCTGTTGACTGGCTTTGCAAAAGTTGTTTTCAGATAAATCTGATGCCCTTAACCTGAAAAAAAATTGTACTAAGTATATTGAATAAATAAATATCAAATATTTTAAAATAGGCTTTCAAGTAGACAAAGAACAAGGAATTAAAAAATTTGAACAATAGAATGAAGGTTTAAGAAGGGACTAGAAAAATAGCTAATTATAGATTGCAATACCAAGGAGATAGTTAGAACAACAAGCAAATAAACTTCAGGAAAAGGTTTGCTGCCCAAATTATTTTATTTTATTGATTTATTGATTAATTGACTTGGTTCTCACTCTTTCACCCAGGCTAGTATCAGTTTCATAATCATGGCTCACTGCAGCCTCGACCTCCAGGGTAATCCTTCCCTTTCAGCTTCTCAAGTAGCTGGGACTATAGGCACATGCCACCATACCTTGCTAAATTTTAAATTTTTTTTTGTAGAGACCAGGTCTTCATATGTTGTCCTGGCTGGTCTTGAAGTCCTGGGCACAAGCAACCTTCCCATCCCACCTCCCAAAATGCTGTGATTACAGGTGTGAGCCACTATGTCTGGGCCTAAGTTATTTTAGACAATATTTTCCTCAGGAAAGTTAACTTATAAAATGCAATTTCTATCACTTGTAGATGGCACAGAAAATGAATTTTTGCTTGTTCTGGTATCAGGAATATTAATAAAAATAATAATAGGTAAGATATATGGACATATTATCCTATATATTATATATATACATATGTGTATATATGCATTATCTCATTGTTAAAATACTCTAAGCTCAATCTAAGGATAAGAAAAGAAAGATATCTATTTTTTTCAAAAAAGATTCAACAAGCTAAAAATACACAGGGGCTATTGTTTAAAGTTATAAATGTTAAACCAATTTTATTCACTAATGTTTGTATATAATAAATGAGATAAAATCTCATTTATTAATTTATTCAAATAGTTTCTAAGTATAATTCTAAAATGCAGTATTCTAGATAGTAAAGGCACACAGCTAAGAGGCATGAGATGGAATAAACCTACACCTTGCTCACACAGAACTCATAAATAGGGGATATTTTTGGAAAATTGTGTAAAGAAAATACCTCAGTCTTTTGGTAAATAGTTCTCAGTATCAATACCAAAGATATACTTCTAAACCACTGTACTGCTAGAGTGACATAGAAATGAATTTCTAATTTAATAAGTATACAATCCATGCCTGCTGTCAGAAATAAATGTTCATCATGATAATATCTTAGTCTTTCAGTTTTATTCCTCTTTCAGTTTAGGAAAGATTTGTATGAAGACATTATGTTTACATCATGGAGATATGGATTATTTTTCAAACTGTGCAATTCTACCAAAAATTATCAATAAACAAGATATTTTGGTGCGTAAGTTCTTAAAAGGCCATCCCTATAACATTAAGGTGAGTTAGAAAAGTAGTTTATCGGGACCCAGATAAGAAGGAAGAATGCATTAAAACATAACAGGAAGCCTGGGTCTTAAAGAATGAAGGGGATTGAAACAGAAGAAAATTTTCTAAGTGGAGGAAACAGTATGAAATGTAAATTATCAGAGAAATATCAAGGATAATCTGGTTTTATTTGGGGTTAGTGATACATTAACATCTGTGAGATGGAAACACATCTGGAAAATGTTCTGTGCAAACAGGGAGAAGACAAATGGAAGAGCAAACAAAATGTATAGGAAAAAAACCTCAAAAACTGCATCCATCTTAAAATCTTAATTCATTTTCTTCTTTTGCAAATGGAAAAAGCAACCCTGGTTATTACATACTAGTCAAAATAGCTCTAATATCATGTGAAATACCAGGGCAAACCATCAAACTATAAATGTGCAATTATTTGCAATGACTTGCAATGCAGTGTGCTAGCTCGCACTCAGTGTGGCTTTGTCAAAGAAAATATTGTGACAACCCAATTTAATTTCCGTCAATGATAATGTGGCAGTCCATGTAGATATAATCTAGCAGCTTCCATGATAGTCACCAACATAGTTTAGGCAATAAGAATAGAAAATGGTAATGTAATTTGTCGGGAATCCACATAATGACTATTCATGGTCCAGCATCTATGTAGGTAATTAATCAATGTTTCTGACCGTTACACTAATGACATTTTGGACAGATGATTCAGTTTTGTGGGTCTGTTCTGTGCACTGCAGAATGTTTAGTTGCACCTCTGACCTCTATCCACTAAATACCATCAGTATAACATGTGAATAAAAAAAAGTCATCATGCAAAATATTTCCTGGTTAAAAGTAACTGATATACTAGAGAATATCCTTAGAGACCCTTGATCTATTGTTATTTAATACATCTGTAGATGAAAGGAATGCTAATATTTGTAAATCACAGCGCCTTAGTCTAAATGGGAAAAGGCAGACTTCTTCGTAACTGGGAATTGCACAATGCCTTGAAAAGAGAAATAGGTGGGAAAAAGAATAAAAGAATAAGAAACATTCTAGTTTATGGTATGATCTGAGAAAATTAATAAGAATAGGAATATAGCCAATTCTTTGTCTTGTTGTAAGTTTTTCATGACCCTAAAATTAATCCCCTTATTACATAGAAAAAATCATTACCTATTAGGTTAACATAAACTAATAGTCAAAAGATACTCAACAAGATTTTGTATAATATAGTTTTATTTGAGAACAGGGAAAAAAACAGATGCCTACAATTATGAGAATAAACTTACTCACTAAAGAAGATTAATCTTTCCAGTCTAATCCCATACAAATCTTGAAAAATTTTCTACAACTGCAATAACTATGGAAAAGTTAGAGTGTAAGGAAATGCCAGTTTGACTGCAAAATTATGTAAATACTAGCTCTTTGTTAGAAGTTTCTTGTTACTCTAAGCTTAAAAGAAGGGTCAGTGATATAATTAAAAATAGATTAAAACCTTAAGGAAGCCGGGCTCGGTGGCTCAGCCTGTAATCCCGTGCCTTTGGGAGGCTGAGGTAAGTGGATTGCCTGAGCCCGCGGGTTCGGGACCCGCCTGGGCAGCGAGACCTTATCTCTACAATAAAAAATAAAAATAAAAAAAAAATCAGCCGGGCACGGTGGCACATGCCTGTAATTCCAGCTACTTGGAAGGCTGAGGTGGAAGGATCGCCTGAGCCCCAGCAGGTCGAGGCTGCGGTGGCCGGGAGCGGCCACTGCACTCCAGTCTGGGCGACAGAGTGAGACTCCAACTCAAAAAAAACCCAAAAAAAACCTTAAAGAGGGAAAATAATTATTTAGCTTGAAAAATTAAATACAGGAATCACAAAGATATATCAGTTGGAAAGCTAAGCTTAATTGTAATATCAAGAAACTCTGCATACCATCTTAAAAGTAATTTAAGAAAAAAAGAATTAGAAAAACAACAAAAACTATCTGATATCTTAGGGAAAGCTAAAAAAAAAAGCTGAAAATATTTTTAATGAACAAGAGGCATTTACATACTGTTCACCGTACTAAATACTGAGAGTATAATGATGAATACAACATGATTTCCTTCCTTTAATTGTGCAATGAGATTTATAGAACTTCAGAACAGAAATTGCTCTCTGGGTCATTTGTCCCATCCTATTTGAACTTTTCTGATCCAGGAATTGCATTTACTCTGAATAAGAGAATAAGCATTTTTTAAAAATCTTGGTAAGAAGAATAATACTCATCTATACTACACACTGCTCTTTGATTTTATTGTTTTTCTGCTCTTCTCCTGGCCATTCATTCTTCTTAGGGTGTAAAGATCATCTGAAAAATGCTATGGCAAGAGGTATAAGAAACATTAGAAGAGGACAGAAACGTGTAGGATAATTTTTTTTTTAATTTCTAAACAAGAGAAGTCTTTAAAATAGATAAATATAGGTCAGCATATTCCTTTAATTTAAGTAAGTTAGTATGGGAAAGGATGATAAAGCTGAATGATAAAGCCAGAATAAGGCTACACATTAGAAAACATGCCTTTACACATTCCTGCTTTGAAATTGACCAAAAGCAGTTTTGATGTGAAATGTCAATGAAAACATCAATACAACTTCAGGGGCTCCCTACCTATAGCCCAATAGCAGCAGTTTCCAATTTTGAGATAAAATAGCAGTTGAGTCTCAGCAGTCTATCCTATGCACTACATAATTAATAATGTCTTACTTACATAGATCCATTATTTACTACCATTCCTCTGTCCTTCACCCCTCCCAATCCTAAACTAAAACATAAATATTTAGTGCAAAGGGTCAAGAATTTCAATTGTCATAAGATCCGTAAGGAATCTAAAGGATAACAGAGGAGTGATCTGTTAAAAACGACATTCAGAATTACACCACTCATGAAAAATACATTTGATATGGATAAAACACTTAAAATACTTTAGGCATTGCAATAGGGCATAGTGTCTTGCATATGTAAAACAAAACCATCACATTTCTTCAACTAGAGTATTGTGAGATAGTTTAATAACTGTTTCTGTGAATCAAAGAAGTATATAAGCAGTATCATTATCTCTATGGGAATAACTTTGAATTATGGAAAAATTATAGACGCTTTTATCAAGAAACAGTCTTGAGTCTCCACTGCCATGAAAGAAAACTGACCATTTGTGAAAGTATTTGGCATTTTTAAAGAAAGCAGTTTTTCTCTAATTGTAAGGTCCTAGTGGTAAAAAAAAAAAAAAAAAAAAAGTGAGACACTAAATTACAGAACCCTATTAATAAGATAATGAAGTAAAATAATACAGTAAACATGCAAGTTATTTATCAAAGTCTGTAATATAGACAAAATATTCTCCAATTACTATTGTAAAAATGACAATCGATGTTTCATCAGACATCTTTAAGCTTTTCCTTAATGCACCTCTTGTCCCAGTTTGTTTTGTTTTCTTGCTGAAAGTCATTGCTCTTGGGCGGAGCAGTCAAGCAGAAAACTAGTTTCTACCTCACTGGACAGAAGCATTAGAGATGCCAGTCTGTGTGACATTTATTGCCTTATATTTTCTGGAAAGTCTCAAAGAAATTAATGTCTTTTCTTTCCTAAAATCTGTAGAAAATATTTTAGAAAGCCCCTTAGAAGTTTTTTAAGGTGAGAGTTTCTGATGTATGTGTATGCTTTTTTCCCTTCCCCTCTCTCCCCCTTTCTTTCCTCTGTATTTTATTCCTTCCTATTAAATCAGATGGGTATACTACAAACAAATGAAACCAATATATTGTTTATATGGTTCTGGAATATAATTTAGTATAATGGCGATAATATGAACTTTTTTCCTTGTTTTTTTTTTTTGACTGGCAACTATTTTATTCAACTATCACACACACTTATAGAGTTCAAGAGGAATATTCATATTCTATAAAAAAATCTCAGAGTGTTGTTTTACTTAGAGTGCTTTAGTAAAAGTTGAATTATTTCTGAAACTCACGACTGTCAAATGGCAGATCAAGCTCCACAAGAAAATTAGGACCAACTGTACACTACCAATGGGGTTTTTATCTATCATTTTTAATATTTATATCATAATGTAGGTTTGAAGTAGTTCTCACACATATAATCTTTGCCTATTCTTTGATTAATCTATCAATTGTCACTCTATCTGCGACTATGATGTTCATGCTCTTTTCTAGAGCAATCTATGTGTGCATTCATGCTTATAAAATTTCAGTCTTTGCCTCAAGTCTTAGCATTTCATAACTGGAAAATGAAAACAGCTTTCTAGAATGTGTCTTCTGGCAACCAATTCCTATTCAGAACCATAAAGGCCAATACCTTAAGAAATAAGATAGACAAGTGGGACCTCATCAAACTAACGAGCTTCTGCAAAGCAAAAGAAAACATCAAGAGAGCAGGGAAACAGCCTACAGAATGGGAAAAAATATTTGCCAACTGTATATCTGATGAAGGGCTAATCTCTAGGATCTACAAGGAACTGTCCCGAAAGAAAAAAATGTCCTGAAAGGAAAAAAACAAACAGCCCCTTTAAAAAGTGGGCAAAAGACATGAATAAACACTTCTGAGAAGAAGATATACGGGCAGCCAACAGACACATGAAAAAGTGCTCAGCCTCACTCATCATCAGAGAAATGCAAATCAAAACCACATTGAGATACCACCTAACCCCAGTAAGAATGGCCATCATTAATAAAACAAACAACAACAGATGCTGGCAAGGATATGGGGAGAAAAAGGAACACTTTTATACTGCTGGTGGGAATGCAAATGAGTGCAACCTCTTTGGAAGACAATGTGGCGATTTCTGAAAGAACTAGAAATTGACTTTCCATATGACTCAGCAATTCCCCTATTGGGAATACACCCAGAAGAACTCAAATCATTCTACAAAAAGATACCTGCACACGTATGTTTGTTGCAGCTCTATTCATAATAGCAACAACATGGAACCAACCATGTTGCCCATTGAAGCTGGACTGGATAAAGAAAATGTGGTACATATATACAATGAAATATTATGCAGCCATAAAGAAGGACAAATATATGGACTTCGCAGCAACTTGGATGGATTTGGAGTTGATCATACTCCGTGATCTATCACAGAAACAAAGAACAGAATATCACATGTTCTCACTCATAAGCAGATCTTGAACAATTATAATACTATAAGAAAGCATTTGGCAGTAATAGGAAACTGTCAGGGGAGGGCAGGTGGGATTGGCAGTTGAGGGAAACTGCTAGGGAAGGGAGGGGCACACCTCATCAACAAGGGTACCTGCATAATCAATGTTTATATACCTAACCCTGAATTGTATTCCACATCTTTATAATAATTTTTTAAAAAACAGAATGTGTCTTTACTCTAAGCCTTCTCTGAGAGACCACAATTAGCATGACAATCCTTTTTCTTATTCTCCATCTGGTGATTATATGACAACCATTTGCTTTGTGAGGATTTCAAGAATCTGGTAAAAACTCACCTACTCATTTTGCTTATTCTTTCTTCTCATCATAGTCTTTTAAGTCTCATGGTAGCAAAATTGCTTGCAACCTTACTACTTGTTCTTTCCCGTACTACATCTTTATACATATCAATTAATATTTCTTAAGCATGTGTTTATATTGCATTCTCTTATATAGATATTGAAAGGACAGACCGAGAGTGGGAAGCCATTTTTCATCTTGTTCTTAAACCCTGACACAATGATGAGAAAGTAGAAGCTATGCTTTTGGAGAAATGCACACTTTAGGTATAATTAACTTTACCGACTTTGTCTTTTCAGAAACAGACTTCCAGGTATCAGAAGTATCTCATAGTGGCAACCAAGCTTGCCTAGAGTAAAGGGAATTTACAAGGTGTAAGACATCATGCATTGGGCAAGGATTGTAAAAGTCATGAAACTTGTAATTACAAAAGTTATGACTGCTCAGAGGGGGAGCAGGTGGGGATTCGATCTTCCAGTAAATTGGGCACTATCTACAGGGAAGCCAAGGATCCCCCAAAGCTAGCTACTGGGAATGCCTAGGAGATAAGGGGAGGTGCACCCTCCGCTAGCTCTAAGGAATGTCATTTGGGAAGGTGCAGGAGCATTAGAATCCTTGTCACGCCCTTCTCTAGGGGCTGTGATAACGTGGGCGAACATTAATGGCTCTCTGTCACAGGATCTCCAAGACATCCACAGGTGGTGGACAAGGAAGTCACAGCAGTCACGGCAGTCACGTGCAACATCTCCAAGAAAAGGATTTAAGCCAGGACTCTGGGGGGCTACAAGGCCACACTCACCTAGAGTGTAGGCCCACTCCCTGTCTGTGGGGGTGAACTTTTCTTAAATAAATCTTTTCTTTTCTCACCTCTGTGTGCTGCAATTCTTTGCAATTTACTCGGATCTCTGGGTTCTCGGTGCACACCTCCGGCTTGCTGGCCACGGCGGTGCTGCGCCCCTCTCTGCTGCACCCCTCTACACCCTCACCCAGTCTGTCAGTACCCTAACAGATATATTCTTTGAACATATTCAGGTGTAAACATTTTATACCAGTCTTTGAGTGTATGCTATATTTTTAACTAGGATATACAGACCCAGGCTCAAAAAATGAAGATAAGGTTTATGATAAACACAATGCCATAGTTTGCTTGATTTTAACATTAAAAAGGGGAAAGTGATCTAAATTAATTTTCAACCCTAAAATATCATTAAGAAAATTTGAGTCTTACTCTGCTAAAATTTATTCATTTATATGTGTGAAAATAGTCCACATAAGCATGTGCTAACTATTTCAGTAAGCATGAGATTATTGCTTTGTGGGCGGGTAGATGAAAGTGAAGGGGTGCACGGAATCCACCCCAAAATATGACTTTCTTGCTACAAGGTCTCTCTGATCTTCCTGTTCCCATTTAGTCACAGAGAAACTGCTTCCCTACCTGTTATCTAATGCAGAAAAGAAGCGCAAAAGATGACCACACCTGAGCAAAACTTACAAGTATAATGAATGTTCCAAGGATATGTAAATTCCAAAGGTAACTATTTGCAAGTCATTCTATTTCTCCCATTCATTCTCCCAATCATTTGTTGCCTCTCAAAAGAATTCCTTCCTTCCCCCAAAACCTGTTTTACCAGAATGCAAACCCCCATTCTTTCTGTGACCTCGAGATGCTATTTAAATTTCTGTAATTCATTGGAAATTTGGGTCTTCCTTTTGAAGGCTCCCATGTATACATATTAAATAAAATTGCATGTCTTTTCCTCTATTAATCAATCTGCCTCATGCCAGTGATTTTTCAGTGACCCTTTAGGGGGCCGAGGGCCATAGCTCCCACAAAAGTCATGCTAGCTATTATTTTAAAGATAAAAGTTATAATTTAGAATAGCATTGTTGAATAATATTTACAGGTTTCCAATTTTTCTTTTAATTGATGTCCCTTGATATTTTGATTACATAGAGCAGATACAGGTTTACTATATTTACTTTAAGTAAATGTTTAAACAAAAGAATAATATCTTTGCTGACTAAATTTTAATCCTAAATGGAAATACACTTCTAAAATAATTAATATAACAGATGGAATATATTTTTGTTAGTAATTTAGGTTAATTTGTAGAATCTTATTTATTTATATACATTCATATCAAATTTATAAAGTACTAGGCAAAATACGCAAGTTGGTTAATGAATTGATCAGAGAAATAAAAAACAAAAATAAATGAAAAGTTTATAATGTTATAATGAAATTAATTGGCACATGAACTATTTTAGAATACACAGGAATATTTTAGACGTGGGTACAGGAATAAAAGTTAGATAATTCTGAAATGGAACAACCAGAGGCTATAGAAAGCACAGGTGGTAGAATCAAGATGTATTTGCATACCCATGCTGCATATTATATAAGTATCATAAGAGGAACATTTAGACACAATTTTTTGGTTTATTACTGACAAAGTCATTGGTGATCCTGAGAAAAACAGCTTCTGCCAAGCAATTACACTAGGTTAAAGAATAAATGATATGAGAAAAAGCAAAACCAGTGAGGATGAACTGTTGGTAACTAAGAGATAAAAGGGTAGTGGGTTGAAGGTCAGTTCTGACAAAGAGTATTCTTCAGGGAAAAGAGGTATTAATAAGATACGGCCTGAGGGTCAAGAGTAAGGGAGGGGAAGTAATTGAGGAAACACAAGAGAGAAGAAAACACTAATAAAGCCTTATACAATGATATCATTTAATCAAGGATAATACATTATTTCAATTATTACCATAATTTAATAATTATCAACTAAAAGCTTAAGATTCAAAACATATCAAAGCTTTATTTAGCATTATTAATTGCTCCATATATAATATCCTGTTAAATTTCCAACACAACCTTATTAGAGGAACCAGGTTTCAGATATTAATAACTTTAGAGACATTATATAACTTAGCCAAGTTTGTAGTACTAAAAAGTGGGAGAGCTGGCATTTAATCCATGTTTGCTTAATGCTAATAGTCAAATTTAAGTACAATGTGACTTATTTAAAGCTCACATTTTAAAATCAAAATAACCTACAATGCAAAAGTATACATTAGCCTAATTAGTAAATAATAAGCATGTGTTAATGTGTTCTTATCTGATTCAGAAAATCAATGCTACATTTAAAGGTTTGGAGGAGAGCCAGGCTTGATGACTCAGCCTGTAATCTCGTGCCTTTGGGAGGCTGAGGTGAGTGGATTGCCTGAGCCCGTGGGTTTGAGACTCACCTGGGCAGCGAGGCCTCATCTCTACAATAAATCAAAAAAGCAGCCGGGCATGGTAGCGCATGCCTATAATTCTGGCTACTTGGAAGGCTGAGGCGGAAGGATTGCTGGAGCCCAGCAGGTCAAGGCTGCGGTGGCCGGGAGCGACCACTGCACTCCAGTCTGGGTGACGATTCCAACTCAAAAAAAAAGGTTTGGAGGAGGCAAGTCATAACTATGAGAAGAAAGTAAACAAAATTTACTATCAATATAAAATTTACTTTAAATTTTCTTGATGCACCTAACTGGTATTTATCAAGCTATCAATTTTTGTTCTTTAAAGGCAGTGTGTATTCTCTACATTTCTAGAAGATCCATTTAAAGAGATTACTGTTATTTTATGAAATGGGTGGGGATAATTTTCAAGGAGTCTAACATTAAAGGTATACTTTAAATGTTTGAGATTGGTGAATTCTAATTCTAATTCCTTCTGTCTATCCAATAAATATCTGCTAAATTTCTATCTGGTATCATGTTCTGGGGTAGGCCACTGTGACATCAAGAAAAATTACCCTGTCATTCTTTCTATCTTCATGCAGCTTTCAAAATTTAGAAAAAATAATAGATATGCTTCACCAAGAATTGTAATTTAGCATGATAAATCTTATAGTAAAAGCTTGCATGTGGTTCTTAAAGAGTGAAGAGGAAGAAGTTTGTATATAAGTTAAGTTGAAACACATAAGGCATCTGAAGGGACAACCTGAGTGGTAGTTATAAATGATAAAAGGGAAACCAGAAAGCCTACAGAGGAGAGATTTCCTGACAGTAGGGCACATAGGCAGACATGAAAACACAAATACACATACATCCCAGGACCTACAATGCCTACTGCTCAGTGGAGAAGAATATAAGGAAGAAGGGAGGAAAAGCATCAGAAGAAGCTTGATGATGGAGAGAATGATGTATCAGATCATGCAGGGCCTTGAATGCCATCCAAGTTTTAGATTTTATCTGTGGCAGAATGCGGCAAATGCCCAAATATATTTCTTGTATGATTGAGTGAATAAACACAAAAACACATGTAACTGGCTCGGGATCAGCAGTTAGCTTCATGGCAATCATCTGGGATAACTCCCACTAGCCCAAGGCAGGAAAGGCATTGATAGCAGTTACAGGTATTTCCTTTTGAAAGGCAAGTTGCAACTTTAAAGACCCGCCAGGCGCTGGGCAAGTTTTGTTTAAGAAAGGCCAAATGGCTGAGAGACTGGCCATTTCATGGAAATGGAAAAGAGTCTTATCTAAAACCTAAAACTCCCCTTTTGAAGTTGACAGTTTACAAGCCTGCAGTTCCTGGAAACCATTTGTTCTTCAAAAAATCTGATTTTGCTGAGTACAACCTTGTAAGAATCCAAAGGAAGTATGTAATCACTCAACATGATCCCCTCCCTTACCTAAACAAGGGTATAAGACCCCATGTCTCCTGATCTGGGGCGCTCGATTTGGGCTCATTAAATTCTCGGGCCGCTGGAATGGCCAGCATAATAAAGTGCCACTTCCTATAATAGTCTCGGTGTCACGATCTCTCTATTTTTTCTGCTACATATCTTGTAATCAAGAAGGGTCACTGAAGATTCTAAGTACAGCAATGACACCATAATGTACTTATTAGGAGATAATTGGCAGAGTTTTACTATTAGAATTACCAAATTGCTCAAGAGGCAAATGTTAGCATAACACAAAAGTATTTGACTTACTCTCCAAAAGTTGAAACCAAAGTCCAATGAGATTATGGTTGAATGCATGAATTCTGATTTCTGTGGTAAATAATTTCTTACCTATAAAATTATAATCCTGTTCTCTGATTTCCAATCTAATTCGTTTCCCAAATATACCAAGATAACACTGAGGGACCCAAGAAACCAAGAAACTTAAAAAGCCATACTTGCTGTAAAAGAAGCGTTCACTATATATTTTATATATCCCTACTTCACGTTCATTGTATTTGATGAATTCTTAGTACTTTAAATCCTACCTCAGACCCCACAGAATTAGGCACATGTCGGGTGCCGGGTGGTAACTGAGTTTAGAACTCTTGGGTTAAACACTGTTCGTCCCAATTGCCATGCTGACTTCTGCTTCTGCAACGGGATATAAATGTTAAGCAAACAAGCCCCTCCTGAACATTCCTTTGTTTAAATCAGCAGACTTGGTGGTGCTAGCCACCCTCTCAGTGGGCTCTGCTGGGCTCTGCAAACCTCCTGCCTGCTTGCTCAAGTTAATTTATGCAGTGCTTATGTGACATTCCACTCTGCCCATTTAGCAGTTCCCCATCAATCACAGGTAGCTGAGCTAGAGCCTGCGCAGACCAGAAAATAAAATCTACCAATCCCAAGTGCCCCCGTACCCATTAGGAGAAATTACCCAATCATGTAAAAATAAGTTTAAAGTTCTTCCCCCTCCCTCTGTAATTGTGCATAAAAATTGCTTGCTATACTGAATCGGGGCTCTCGTCCCTGAAGTCGCTGTGTCGACTTCAAACGTGAGCCCAGACTCGAGCCTGAATAAAGACCCTCGTGTGTTTGCATCGAGCTGGTTCTTTGTGGCCTCTTGGATTTAAAATCTTGGGTTTAACAAACACCTTTTTGAAACTATAGCTACCAGATTACAAGGTGGTACCTAAAAAAAAAAACCCTGGAATTATTTTTTGGAGGGTGATTCTCTTGTAGTACATGCTTTCTCCATTGGGTAAGTATTCTAAGAAACCATCAGCACCAGTGCAACAGAAGTGTTGTTGTGAGAGACTGCATTCAACTTCAGTTAATTTTTTTTTTCGAGAGTCTTTCAATGTATTTGCCCATTTCATGATGGGTGATTCAAAAGCACACCTGCCCACACCATGTTTAACGTTCAACAATTTTTGGCAACAAAAGGCATGACCCCATTCCTCATCTTGCCTATTCACCTGATCTCACCCTGAGTGACTTTTGTGTTTCCCAGAAAAAAAATGTCCTCGAAGGGAAACTTTTGACTGATATAGAAGAAGTGAAACAAAAAAAATGGTAGAAGCACTAAAAGACATCAAAATAGACCAATTTGAAAACTGTTTTAAGCTGTGGAAAAAGTGTCTTGATAGGCATATTGCATCAAACAGGGAGTACTTTGAAGGTGACTGAAGTTTAAACATGTAAGATTAAATACATAATTTTTTATAAATAAATTCCAGGTTTTTGGGGATCCTCCCTCTTATATGCTTTTTATCTGGTGATACTTTAAGTCAAAGAATGTTCCAAAAATAATTTGGCTCCTTTCACAATCCCACTGACAGAGTTTTTCAATATAAGGATCTTAGTTATATATTCTCTTATGTAACATTTTTGTTGTGTGTCCCATGAGAAGACAGATACATTACTAGGTTCTTAGGGTAGAGGAAAAGATGGTAAAAACAAGAACCATATGGAATAGAGTTATGATATAGAAGAAAAAGAGAAGTTACGGTTAAAGAGAAATGGATGGATAAAGAAAAATTTGGCATCTGAAAGGGAAGCAAGAAGAACAGTTTTGGACACTGCAGATGTTACTAAAAATAAGGCCAATACAGCAGCATTGGATATAGAAATTGGGAAATTACTTTTTAACTCTTGAAATGCCAGTTTAAAAAAAATCACTCTCTGGGTTCTTTTCATATTTTTTTTTTGTATACATATATACATTGTATGTATTTACTTGTTAAAATGCAACTAGCCATATTTGTGTTGTATAAACATGTCTATTATTGATAGATAACATATATTTTATGACTTAAAGTTTATATTTTAATGGATGTATATATTATATCCTTGTTAGTCCCAAATTACTTCTAACAATTTTCTACATCTTTCATTGCATTCTTGTCTCTGAAGTCAAGTCTTTGTAGTAGTCCAGGATGCCATTCCTTCTAATATTTATTGAGCATCCACTACTATGTGAATCAACTGGAAACAACTGGAACAAGAGACATATGGCCTCTTCTCTCATGAGACAGAAATACAGACATTAAACCATAGATATTATAGGTATTATAAAATGCTATAAAATGGGACTAGCAGAGGGCCACTAAACATATATAAGCCCAGAGTCAGGTGAGAATGTAGGATATTTGATAAACTAAAGCCAGTTGGAGCACACAGAGTAAAGGAAAAGATAGCATGTGATGGGTCTAGAATGATTAGACGTTCTTTGTAAGTCATAGTGATACCTTATAAATAAATTCAACATTATTTCAATGGGAAGTCATTGAAGAGTAATGACTGAGCCAATAAAACTTACAGTGAAAGCTATATCTGGTTGAACTTCAGAATGACTACGATGAGAATAAAAACAAAAGTAAGGAAACAATTTAAGAGCTGTTTTAATGGTTCAGGAGAAAAAATGCACTTTTTTTAGGTTAGAAAATATAGTTTATTTAGAAAGTAAATTAGAGAGCAAGAAGTGATTCACATCCCCAAAGTAGGGGAGGGAGCCAAAGCTTAAGAAAACATGGCCTGGCCACAACTCAAAGAGCACATAGCCACATCATACCTCAGCAAGACAATGGCTTGGTGCACTTTTAAAAACGTGTAGTAATGGGGAATTACAGCCAGGATATGTAGGAGGTTATGGACTCTAGGATTGGTTTTTATTGCTTTACCTATATTAATTCATTTCAACTTAGTCATATAAGTACATTATAAATGAGGAAATTTAGGCAGAGCATGGTCAAGTAACTCCTTCAATTTCACACTGCTGATATATGACATATAGTATCTTAATTAAAGAATTGAAGACATCTGAAAAGAAGTATTTCTAGAATCATACTCCTAAATAGAGTATTTTAGATTGTAGACTATGTTACTTATCAAACACAGTCTGAGATGCAACAAATCACCTCAAAATTTATGGCTTAAAACAACATTTGCTAGCTCAATTTTCTATGACTCAGCATTCCAGGCATGGCTTAACTGTTTCTTCTTGCTCAGAGTTTCCCACAAGCCTGCCATCAAGTTGCCATCCAAGGCTTTGGTATCATCTGAGGTCTTCACTGGGGAAGACTCTACTTCTAAGCTCATTCATGTGGTTGTTGGCAGGAATCAATACTGCAGGGCTGTTGGACTGGAGGCTTCAGTTCCTTGTTGCCTCCCTTGTTACTTTTCATGTGGGCCTCTGTAGAGCAGCTCAGAATATGGGGGCTTGCTTATCAAAGGAAGTAGGTAATGAACCAGGAAAAGAGTACAAGCATGATGAGTGTAATCATATTTTGTAACCTAATCTTGGAAGTGACATCCCATCATTTCTTTCATATTCGACTAATTAGAAGCAAGTCATTAAGTGTAGCCCACACTGAAGGAGGGAAATTTTTACAAGGGCATAAATACCAAGACATAAGATTGATTGAGAGCCATGTAGAACCTGTCTACAACATGAAATAAATTAGATTACATGCTTATTACATATGAAGTATATAGTAGAGCACAAAGTCTAAGAGGACGTTTTGAGAGGATGTAAGACGTTGATAGGTTCAATGTCTAAAATTTGAGGAGCTTGTGTCTTCAATATAACATAGGAAATGCATTTACCCACTGTGACAAAAGCAGTCATTATTAAGGATTTGAGTAGAGTAGATCATGTGAAAGTGAGAGGACAGTAATAAAGTATACCATAGACTTAGGTTAAGAGCATGCTGTAACCCAATCAATATGTAATCGGCTTGTGGACAATAGCACAGCCATTTATAGTTTTTAGTTTTCTGTCTTAAAACATAACCTGTAACTGTTTAAAGTTCCAGTTATAGGAAAAACTGCAAAGCTCCAGTTATTCTTCCCTTATCTCACTTTCCCCTTAACAACAACCAATCAGGTGCCAGGGGGTAATCACCTAAGTTTCCAGATGTCTCTGCAACTTCCCTAGCTAGTGGACCAAGGTCAGCCTGAGTCAGGCTACCCAATCCTCCACGATTAAGCTGACCACCAGAGGAACTACCCAATTAAATGGTAACAACTGGAAAGCCCCAAACTCCTCTTCCCTTTGGTAAAAGCAAAAAGGCATGTTAAGGAAATGAATGTACTCCGCTGTGTTGGTTGCGACAGAGGTCCAGGCCCGAGCTTGTAAATAAAGACCCTCTTGAACTTTCATCAGAATTGGTTCTTGGTGGTCTCTCGGATTGAACATTCGGCCACTACAAAAGGAACCTGAGTAAAAGTGTGTAGGTGTGTTTGGCGGTTGGAGGGTAGGATGAGATAGATGATTCTGAACTTTTATCTAATACTCTCACTTGTGAGTCTTCCTCTAGAATACTCAATAGACCTGGTATAGAAAAGAAAGAAGGTGGTATAAGGATTTAATCAGGGTCAATTCATTAACAGAGTTGTGAGATAAATTAGAATAATGACAAGATGTTTGTTGATATGGTAATCCTGAACCTTGGACTATGAAAGCAGTAGAGATAGGAGGATTGATAAATAAAGTAGAAATTTCCCTAGAATAAGGGTGAACTTGAAGAAATATGGAGGTACTTAAGTGAGCAAGCTCTGAGATAGAATGTTTTCATGTTAGAGTTATGTATGATTTATGAGTTAGATAATTTTTAGGTCATTTCAGGTTAAAGAGCAATTGTGGGAATGAATGGACAACATGGGAGGGAAATTAGGATCATGGGAGTTATGCTTTAAGAAGGTAAAGGAGGCTGGGCTCGGTGGTTCAACCTATAATTCCAGCACTTTGGGAGGCCAAGGCGAGTGGAATGCCTGAGATCAGGGGTTTGAGACCAGCCCGAGCAACTTGGCAAGACCTCATCTCTATAATAATAATAATAATAATAAAATTAACCATGCGTGGTAGCACATGCTTGTAGTTTTGGCTACTTGGAAGGTTGAGGTGGAAGGATCTCTGGAGCCCAGCGGGTTGATGCTGGATGGCTGTGAGTGTCCAACTGCACTCCAGCCTGGGCGAGAGTGAGACTCCAACTCAAAAAAAGAGAAGGTAAAGGAACAGAGAAAATAGGGGTTAGATCATTGTCCTCACAGATTTTGAAGTCACTTAGGATCTGGCAGGACTTTTGATAATAAGATAGCAGTTTATTACACAAAAGTGGAGTCATATAACAAGTATGCTTGTAGATGAAACATGCTGGATTGCACGGTTAATGCAAATGTATTCTTGGAGAGAAAAACAAACATCCCTGGGTTCTTTAGGCTTTCCTTTATATTTTTATTTGTTGAAAATAAGTTTTGGGATATTTTGTTACACAGTTATTGGCAACTAATATGTTCACTGACCTTTCATATATTACTGAACTTCTATATATATGCCTGTTTCTCTTGAGGATGATTTGGTCTCATTCATTTGACAATCTATCTATTTTGACAAGTTCTCTGTGGAGAGGCTGTTACCTGGTAGACCCTTCACTGTTTTGTTTCACCTTGCATTTTGGGGCTATTTTCTATTGCTAAACCCTGATTCAAGACCCAGAAATGACTCACTGTAGAGTCAGCAGGACCCTTTGAATTATTCCCCCAGCCTTCTTTCCAGGTTGAAGGTTCCTAGTAGGTAAGATTAGACCAGCCCTTGAGCTGCTTCCAAGAAATGAGGATAATTTTTTAATGCTAATTAAACAGCAAGGAAATTCTTCCTTATCTTTTTACTACGTCAAGATTTTAGTTGAAATCTTAGTACTTCTGTCTTTTGAAATGTATTCTGAGGTTTTCAACTTTTTAAGTTAGATTCTTCAGTGAAAATTATTTTAAGTTTTCCTCATACTACTTTCAGAAAGAATAGGCATTTGAGAAAATAGCTTGCTTTAGGAAAAATGTGTTTTTTAGGACTCTTCAATTTTCCGAACAGTCTCTAGCCCTCACAGCTTCCCCTTACATGCACAGCTAAATCAACAAATGTAGGGCTTGTTGTCATTAGGAGATGCCCAGACGATTTCCTTTTAGACTCCAACTCAAAAATAAAAATAAAAAATATGCTTGATATATAAGAAATAAAGAAATGCTCCCAATAAGGTAACAAAACTGTGATATATTTTAAATGTTGACAATGAGCAATTATGCTTTTAAGCACACACAAGTAGAAATATAAAATGATTTATATTTGAAGATGACACTAGAAGTCTACATTTTGAAGACCTTTGTTCAAATAAGGTTGAGGTCAGCCAGGCTCAGTGGCTCAGCCTGTAATCCTGCGCCTTTGGGAGGCTGAGGTGAGTGGATTGCCTGAGCCCGCGGGTTCGAGACCCGCCTGGGCAGCAAGACCTCATCTCTACAATAAATCAAAAAATCAGCTGGGCGTGGTAGCGCATGCCTGTAATTTCGGCTACTTGGAAGGCTGAGGTGGAAGGATCACCGGAGCCCAGCAGGTCGAGGCTGCAGTGGCCGGAAGCGGCCACTGCATTCCAGTCTGGGAGACAGAGTGAGACTCCAACTCAAAAAACAAACAAACAAACAAACAAAAAACAACAAATAAGGCTGAGGTCAAATGATCTTTCTGTAATTCTTCTGTCTATATGATTGAATTTTTCATTACAAATGTTGAAAATTAGATCCCTCTCAAGAATCTGTAAGCTTTAAAAGGTTTATTTGAGGAGGGGTTGTTTATTACTCAAATAAATAAATATCTAATGATGGAATACCATATGGTGTGATTAATACTTGATAGCTGGCCCAGTATCCCACTGGAATAATGACATATGTTCAACTCATTTGCTAATTAGGGGCACAACTTTTTTTTAGAAGTTAGCTAAACATTGAGTGGTCTTTGCATATGAAATAATATCAAAATATGACTTTTACAAAGTACTATTATAATAATTTTAATGGACAAAATTATTCAGAATGTTCTTACACAGAGATGACCAGCCGAAGGCATTAAGAAGTCTCCTTATGACTCTCATAGATAGCTAATGATATTCACTTAGACATCTAATGATTAAAATTTCTTTAGTTGGGGCTGTTTTTCTTGAAAGCCTAGAAAAAGGATCAAGGAAAATGATTCATATTCAGGAAAATAAATATTCTAAACAAAACTAATTTTAATATAATTAAAATAAGCCATACATGGATCTATCCACATAGGTATTCATTTGTATGTCAAATAATCTAAATATTTATCTGTGTAGATGGCAGCCAAAATGTCACGATGACAACTGCAACATATATTTGATTTAGTGGCAATATATATCTTCAGTTTACTTTCACTTTTTATGAAGTGAAAACATATAATTGTTTTCTTAAACTTATGAACTACTTGACAAGTATATGTTCTAATATGAAACAGCAGTCTTTTGAGATTTTACTCAGCTCTTCTATCTTATAGTATGATAGATTCAAAGCCTCAGACAATTTTAGAGCATGTCTGGAAAAAAAATTTACATGATACATTGTCTACAAATTCAAGATCTCTAGATTTATGTCTACCTATATATAGATAGATAGATACAGATATATTTCTAAATATAGAAAATAATTATTTTCAATGGGTAAAATATTTTTCTATATAATAGCCCTTACATAAAAATACTACTAGTCCATGACAAACGCACAATAAATGGTAGATAAATAGTTAATTGTTGCTATAATATGTACTTCTTGAAAACAATAATTCTCTAATAGTATCACTCAAAATTCCTTTTGATTAGAAAGTCTGTAACACTTTAAAATGCATATTGTATTACCAAATATGAATGAGAACTCCATGAAAATTATGATTTGTTGGTATCAAGAGTTCAGAAATTCATATGCTAAATGCCTTTCCTAAAATAATAAAGATCTTTGGATTTCACTATCTTATCAAATGACTAACTAGAAATAAAGTAGGTAAGGACAGGCATAGAATGACTAGGAAGCAATCAGCCTGCTATACTGAAAATAATTTAGGACTCAGAAATAGAAGTTTAATCAAGTCTTTGCAATTTACTTGTTCAGCATGGCCTAAACCAATTTATTCTTTGTTTTTTTTGTTTGTTTGTTTTGAGCTAGGGTCTCACTTTATTGCCCAGGCTAGAGTGCAGTGACATGATCACAATGATCACAGCTCATGACAGCCTGTATCTTCTGGGTTCAGGCGATCCTTCACTTCAGCATCCCAAGTCTGGGACTACAGTTGTGTACCACACACCTGGCTAATATTTTTATTTTTATTTTTTGCACAGCCCAAGCTTCACTGTGCTGCCCAGACTGGTCTTGGACTCCTGGGCTCAAGCAATCCTCCCACCTTGGCCTCACAAAATGCTGGGATTACAGGCATGAAACACTGTGCCTTGCTTAATGTTCTTGATTCTCAATATCTGATGCTATAAATTGGAGATCAAATTCTTGTACCTCATAGACTTGCTGCAAAGATGAAATGAACTTAGTCCTTTCTAGTATCTAGTAGTTTGCTTGAATATAGAAACACCTATATGATAGCTATTGATACTATAACTGCTATTATTGTAAGAATCAAATGCCATGATATCAATATATGTTACCGTTCACAAAACAAAACTCTACAACATATAGTTAACACTTTTGTTTATTGTTAAAGAGAAATCTATGTCTACACAAAGATAAGTTTAATAGACTTAACTACTTCCTCATGTGAAGCTAAATGTGAAATGAGTAAGCTATCAATTATTACTTTTCTGTCAAAAGTGAGACTTTATTTCATTGAAGACATGGCAAATTATAAATTAAAATTCTCAGCCATGATTAAAGTGACATAATGGAAATGGCAGAGTTAGGAGCTCAAGAATCAATCTCCCTGCTGAAATAACAATTAAGCTGGCAAAAATGGTCAGAATCAAGTTTTTAAAAAAATTTTTAAATCCAACAAAACACAGCAAACAAACATGCTTAATGAAGACAGAGGGTGCTAATGTTCAGTAAGAAAGCATGGTGGTGTTTTTTGCTTACTCTCCAACAGTCCCCCACTCTCTAGCTTGGATACATCTAAGCAAAAGATCCATTAGGAAACAGAGATCTTGAACTATACTATAAACAATAGACTTAATAGACATATATAGAACGCTTGACCCAACAACAGCAGAATACACATTTTTCTCAAATGCACTTGGAATATTATCTAGATAGACTATATATTAGGCCACAAAACAAGTCTCAACAAATTTTTAAAAGTTGGAATCATATAAAGTATCTTCTCTGACCACAATGAAATGAAGCTAATAATCAGTAAGTAAAGGAAAACTAGAATATTCACAAATGTGTGAAAATTAAACAACAAAAAATACAAAAATTTAATTGAAAACTGGGTAAAGAACTTAAATAGTCACTTCTCCAAATAAGAAATACAAATGGCCAAGAAGCACATGAAAAGATGTTCAACATTGTTAGGCAATAGGGAAGTGAACATCAAAATCAAAATGAGATAGAAATTCACACCCACTAAGATGGCTATAATAATAGTTTTTTTAAAAAAAGAAAAATAAGTATTAGAAGGATGTGGAGAAATTGCAACCCTTGCATATTGCTGGAGGGAATATAAAATGATTCAACTGCTGTGGCAGAGTTTGCTCCTCAAAATGTTAAATATGGAATTACTATATGACCCAGCAATTAGCTATTCCTAGGGAATCCCCCAAATAATTAAAAACAAGTACACAAACAAATACTTGTCCACTAATGTCTATAGTAGCACTATTCTCAATAGCCAGCATGTCCCTCAGATACCGATAGAAAGTAGACTGGAAAAAGAAAAAAAAAAAAAAAAAAATATATATATATATATATATATATATATATATATACATACACACATATATATATATTCCTTGTGTGTATACATATATGCATATATATATATCTACTCCATGTGTGTGCATACATATATATATATTTTCTAGTTGGATGGCAATGTCAATTATATGATGGGACTTCCAAGAGCTATGGCATTGAAATCAACATAAACCACCTTAAGCCAAACTAGCCTTATAAACACAAGAGTCGTACTCTTCAAAGGACTATGAAGACTTAGAATAAAAAAACACCATGAATGAGAAATGCAGAAATGATTAATTTGCTTTAAATAGTAAAGAGATATTACATTTTGACATTTCAGTGTTGTCAGTGAAATATATAAGAACTACAGGAGTACAATATTAAAAGCATGACTAATGCTAATAACTTAGAAGACATTATATTTCTAAATTCTACATTTTCATTGGAAAGACACATCGTCACAGAGAATATATGTGTATTTCTTCACTGGTTTGTCACTTCCACTCATTGATATTTCTTGATTATTTTTCTAGGAGAAAATAAAAAGCTTAAAGGTAATGATGACCTCCTTTTTCTCTTCCTTGTAATCTCCTAACATCAAGTTATTACTAAATTTAAAATCACTCTTTTTGTAGTCACTACTTCAAAACCTTCTTGAGCCAGCTTTTGCCTATATGCCCACAGCTTCTTCCAAAGACTGGATGACCAGTAAGCATAAAGATAAACAATGAAGAAATTGAAAAGCAGTGACTTAACTTACAGACTTTGAAAATAAGACAACACAAGGATGGGGATAACAGAGCAAATCTCTAGAAAATGATCCCAGATGGCTAATTTCTATACCATTTAATTTCTACGTGGTGCTGCAGGACTGGAATACTAAATGCTATGTACAACTACCTTATGCTGTTTCCTTCTTCAAATGCAAAATCATTTATAGTTCTAATAAGCTATAGTGAGATAATGACTATACTTTTTTTTTTTTACCAAAAAATGTGTTAAATGGTTTATATGGCCAATCTAAAGTAAAATAATAATTTAATAAAAATTTCCAAGAATTAACATGAAAATTTATCCTTTTATATAAATGTAAATTTTAAAAAGTCAAATGTATAGTCTCATTTTTCCCGTAAAGGAGTCATTCCTTTATACTCCAGATGCTGAATATTGCAGCATGGCCTGCCACTGAAATATTCCATTCTGAGAACAAATCATTGGGCCATAAAGAGAAACTGTAGTGATTCCAGTGCTTCTGCAATCGAACTGCGGAATACTTAATGGCACTATCATCATAACAAAATTGACTATATTTTAAATGCTGAAAAATGTAAATCTCTAATTATGCTACATTTTTGAACATGGAGCATGAGAATTATCATTGCTATGTGATGTATTTTCTAAAGTATTAAGCCATTAGCAGTTTGAAGAGTGATTCAACAAATACCTATCAAAAGCCATAGTAAATATGATTTTTATAGTGGCACAAAACTATCACTAAATTATGTTGAGATAACAAGATAGTCTATGTTCACAATCCTGACTAACCTCAAAATTACAGTAATCTCTATTTTTTTCTTGCACATTGAATGATTATCCCCCAGCCTAGAATATAACCTTGAAACATCACATTAACATATTTCAAAGATGTTTTTATTTACAAATGTTTGCAGCAAATGAAATATTTATTCTTCATAAACCTAACCATGTGAAATAGCATCCCTAAAATTAAAATGACAATTTTTGGGGGGAAAGTATCTGACCACGGTCCTTTTTCTATATAAACTGTAGAAATATTTAGTTCTAGCCTGTAAGTCTGCGCTTTGGGAGACTGAAGTGAGTGGGTTGCCTGAGCCCGTGGGTTCAAGACCCGCCTGAGCAACTTGGTGAGACCTCATCTCTACAATAAATCAAAAAATTAGCTGGGCATGGTAGCCCTCGCCTGTAGTTCCAGTTACTTGGAAGGCTGAGGCGGAAAGATCGCCGGAGCCCAGCAGGTTGAGGCTGCAGTGGCAGGAAGCAGCCACTGCATTCCAGTCTGGGAGACAGAGTGAGACTCCAACTCAAAAAAACAAACAAACCAAAAAACCCCAGAAATATTTAGTCTTTAGAAGACAATACTATTCACAATTGATTAAGGGCTGATAAATTAAATTAAATCAGTGACAAGAAATATTTTACTCAGTTCTCTAGAAGACAAAGCTCATAGGCTTACATTAAAATGACAACATTTTTTACTAAATGTCATGTTAAGAGGTTAACTTTTCTTTCAATTATCAATTCTACACATTCAATATCATAGAACAGAGGTATAAGTGAATGGCTGATTAGATGATTTTCCAGATGGATAATCAATAAAACGAGTTTATTTATGGCTGTGAACTTGAATGAGTTCTTATAAGCATTGACTCCTGATATAAATAGAAGAACCAATTGAAATGACCAGTAAAGAAGGTTTTTCTAAATATAATACCATTGTTGTTTTTGTAAGAAATATTTCTATCATTTTAATATCTATGTCACACTGAAGAAATTCATATACATGTATTCATGCTAAAATAAAAAATTAAGGTTGTGATGCTGATTCTTTGATAAAGTACTATGTAACTCTTTATGATAAATTAGCATTAATTGTACTTTAAACAATGGTTTCAGCTCAAGGTTTAAAGAAGTAAATGACTAAACCATACAAGCAGCCCCTGTGCCTGGAGACAGCTCTGTGATTAGGGCTAAGTTTTGTCAGAGAACAATAGGGACTTTTCTTGTTCCTGTCATGTTAAAAAATACTGTCCAATAAAACAGGAATTAAAATTTGGTCTAAACTATTGTGTCATTTATTCATGCACTTAAAATGGTTTATCAGAGACTAAAAAACAATACTTGCAGTTTTTCATACATTTATATTTCATAATTTGGTTGGGAAGGAAGAAAGAAGAGAGGGAATGACAAGGGTAATCACCTTTACCTTCAAATCTATTTTTTACTAAAGTCTCATTCCTTTAGAAGAATTATTTATTGTTCTTCACAGGCTAAGCTTTATCTGCCATTTCATAAAATTAGAAGTTTCCCTGTTGTTTTTTTTTTTTTTTTCAGACTAAAATGTAGTGAGATAGCAGTTCTATTAATCTAGCTTAATGATTTCTGATGTTGTTTTCAACCATTAAGGTTAATTTTTTAAAGTGCTTCCATTTGAGTCTTTCACAACTTGTTAGTAAGGTAAAATTAAAATAGAAAAAGATTCTCTTTGCTGTGCAAAGTTTCAGCATAAACTACTTCAGTTTCCTTAGTTCATTTAAAACTCAGTTTACCACACCACACTTCTTCTAGTTCTTTCC
This sequence comes from Carlito syrichta, assembly GCF_000164805.1. Lineage (NCBI taxonomy): Eukaryota > Metazoa > Chordata > Mammalia > Primates > Tarsiidae > Carlito > Carlito syrichta. The sequence goes on along the minus strand of NW_007052010.1, from coordinate 91,463 downwards.
TAGTTCAAACTCTACACATCATTCAAAATACAGAACAGTACCAAAACCCAAAAAGGCTGTTAAACAGTAGGACTTGGTTTAATGCAAATGGAATTAATGTTGAATAAGTATAGAGGTGCAACAGACACTGACCTGGACTTCAGATTCCTCATCTTTATAATATGAAATGAAATAAACATAAAACCTACAGAAAATAAGTGGTTTGGATTGCAATCAAGCAACTGCATGTGTATTTTATTAGTTATATGAACCTATAACAGTACTTAGAATTTTATGTATATACATATAACATGTATATCTGTCTATTTATGTATATTATGATATTGAGTATGATATTAAGAAAGTTTCAAAGTATTGGATTAAATTGTGATGTGAAGCCAGGCTCGGTGGCTCAATCTGTAATCCCACACCTTTGGGAGGCTGAGGTGAGTGGATTGTTTGAGCCCGCGGGTTTGAGACCCGCCTGGGCAGGTGAGACCTCATCTCTACAATAAATCAAAAAATGAGCAGGGCGTGGTAGCGCGCGCCTGTAATTCCAGCTACTCGGAAGGCTGAGGCAGAAGGATCGCCGGAGCCCAGCAGGTCGAGGTTGCGGTGGTCGGGAGCGGCCACTGCACTCCAGTCTGGGTGACAGAGTGAGACTCCAACTCAAAAAAAAAAAAAAAAATTGTGATGTGAATATATATATCTTACATCTCAAAATATGCCTCAAATGTGTCCAAATGTTTATATTCAAATCATTTTAGTGGCTTATTCATTTTTTTCTCAGTAACAGCTAATGTAGCATATTATAGAAACTTAAATAATTCTTAACTTGAAGAAATACAAACAGATAAAAGTGCATGTGTGTGTATGTTTTGAAGGAGGCATATTTGGGAAAATATGTATGTAGCCCTATTGTAGATTCAATTATAAAGTATACAACAATTTAAAATAGAAAGTTTGATGAATTGTTAAGAAATTAATATGATAAAATACATAGAAAGTTATTTAGTGTTAAATAATGCTCTGCGGTTCTAATCTGTGTCAGCATTAACCAATGCTCTACTAAGTCAGAACTTCCCTGTATTAAACTGGCATATCAGTTTTTGGCAGAGGTCTTTCGCTAAACAATAATAAAAATCTGTTTCTTAGACAAGCTAATTTGCATATTTTTGAAATATGGATTCTGGGAAGAATAACACAAATAACTCAATTTTCTTCCCTTTAGCATCAAAAGACTTGTTTTGAAATTAATCCTTAGATATTGACTATAATGAGGCGGCGGTGTTAACGATTAAACACCAAATTGATGAGATCAACTTTAACACTTTCTGTTTTTCACTTACTAACATTTGTATACATGTGTACAATTGTTTTAATTGATTTTTAGTATATTCTCCCCAATTACTAAAGACTATAAATTATTTTACTGCTATTTATTTTGAGAAATACTTTAAAATGATAGTTTCTATTTTAATTTTAAAACATTTGGATTGTGAAATCCAAGATTTTAAATCATAAAGATGAATATCACCAGAAAATATATTAGTAATGAAGACGGTAAGAACTATATATAGAAAGATGAGACTTCTGTTATTTACTAAGCCAATCTTTAATATATGAATATTTTTTCTGATGTACATAAATACCACCATTTTAAAACAGTTTAATTTCATCAAAGTCAGTTATAATAAACTAATTTCTTATGTGGCTTTTCAAAGAGAACAATGAAAAGCAACCCCTAATAAAAATTATTCTTCAAATCACATCTGGTCACCATAGATATTATTTCTTAAATCATTATACTCTGAAAGAATTGACAGAAATAAAATTTATTAATTTAGGTTATGAAAATTATTCTCAAAAATAGACATTAAAGGGTTCCAAAAATCTTAAAAATAGCCATCATAACAGTACTCAGTGAAGCAAAGCATATTCTTGTAAAAAATCAGCTCATGAATACCATCTGCTTTGCAATGCAATCCTGCCTTAAATACTAGAACAAAAAGAACTGAATAAGGAGTTTATCTATTACTAAAATAATCTCTAAAATTATTAAACAGGTCTACAAGTAGGACAGACAGCTTTAACACTTAATAGCCCATAGCCCACGCACTTTTAAGGTCATACAGAGGTGATAACATTTTTATTTAGCCATTTTTTTAAGTGTAAAAAGTAGTATATGCTAGTAGTATAGTACATACTAGTACATACTAGCAGTATGTGCTATCAAAATATGGGCTATTTCTGAAATACATAATGTATAAAAGTTATATTTTTATAAATAGTTAAAATATGTCATATATAAATAAGTCTCTATACATTTATAAATAAAAATATAGAAATATTTTTGATAGAAAAATGAATTGTTATACCTTGAGAGAGAGAAATCTTGGAATGAATTAGGTCCTCAACTTTGAGCTCCAAACAAATTCTTGGAATTTACATTACCTTTCTCCAATAGACAATACCACATTTCCCCTATCTTTGTAAAGAACATACTACATTAATCTTTCTTCTTAAACTTGTTTATCACTTGGGATATTGATGTAAATCAGTCTCATTTTATAGAAGAAAAAGAAAGGGCATGACAAGTATTTTAGTCTCTAGTTTATGAAATCTTTATAAACAAAATGCTAGAGACAATTCACAGACACATGCGAAAATACTAGATAGAAAAAAATTATGAGAAACTATAGTATCATTCACGTAGGAGATAGAAAAAAACAGGAGAAGGCAGAATAAAACAAAAAGGTAACACCGAATTACACAGAAAGTGTAGTGGAAAGATGAATATTGTTTTGTTTTGTTTTTGTGTTTTTGTGTTTTATTTTAGGTGAAAGTGAGAAATTTGTGAATCCCTCCAAATTGAAAATAACTTGATGGCTAAAGACATCCATTGACTCACTTATTAACCAACTTAAATTATTGTTATAGAGAACCTATTATGAGTCAGACAACTTTCTGGGCACTAGGCATATAGCAGTGAACATATTAAAAAAAATCTTTACCCACAAATTTTGAAGGAAAAAAGACAATAAACACAATAATAAAGAAACAAATATAGTATTTTAGATGATGACAGGTGCTATTAAGAAAAAAAAGAGCACAGGGATAAGAGTGCTAAGTTAAAATTGGTCAGCCAAGCTGGGCTCGGTGGCTCAGCCTGTAATCCCACGCCTTTGGGAGGCTGAGGTGAGTGGATTGCCTGAACCAGCGGGCTCGAGACCCGCCTGGGCAGCGAGACCTCATCTCTACAGTAAATCAAAAAATCAGCCGGGCGTGGTAGTGCGAGCCTGTAGTTCCGGCTACTTGGAAGGCTGAGGCGGAAGGATCGCCAGAGCCCAGCAGGTCGAGGCTGCGGTGGCCGGGAGCGGCCACTGCACTCCAGTCTGGGCGATAGAGTGAGACTCCAACTCAAAAAAAAAAAAAAAAAAATTGGTCAAGCAAGAAAGGCCTTATGACCCAAAAGAGTAAATTCAAGAATGGCTACAAAGAATCTGAAATTTCTAGAGAAGTAGCATTACATACTCCACAGAATATGAAAAGTACAATTACTAGGACATTTGATAATTATGTTTACTAAACCATAAAATAAAGTTCATTAATGATAGTTGGCAACTTTCTGCTCAGGAATTATTGATACTGCCAAATGTCAACCTGAGAAAAAGAGAATCAGCATTACTGGATATCTACAATTGCCAGACTCAGTGATAGAAGGTTATAAATGTTACATAATTTGATCATTGCAAATAGATATTTGATCATTCTTCCTCAGTTTCTACCCATTTTTAACTCTTTGGTTGTCATAAAATATTTTAATTGAAAAAGTGTTCTACTAACAAAAATTAGTAAATCACTGTCTACATCCTTCCTTTCATGCTACCTTTCATAAAAACGTACACTTCTTCCCATGCTTTTGTTACATCATAATGGAAATACAATATTACCAAGTTATATCTAGGTACCAAGCTTAACCCTATGGGAAGGAATATATTCTGATTTTATTTGGATTGCAACTCCTGGGGATTTTTCTATAGAGAAAACTGAAAGGACTTAAGGAAACAGGTGGTAACTTTTTTCCATCTCTACTCAAAGTTAAACATTTAAATTTGTAAGAGGAAGTAGGCTGCAAGATAAAACTGTTTGGATACATAAATGTTGTCAAAATACAGAATTTAGTTTTGAGCCTGTGGTTTTTATACAAGACTAATGGGATCTAGACAACTAAACAAAACAAAACAGTTATATTTTCTTGTGGAAAAACAAAAACTACATTATAGTGTTTTAAATCCACCCATGAAACTCACAGGTAAGGGAGGGAGTAGAGCGTTGGGGTGTCTTGGTGTGCCCCTCCAGGACAGATGATACATACCCATGTCCCTATAGAACCTGCCAAATGAGGCTTCCCTGTTTCACAACAGGCTCCCGTGCAGTATAGCTGCCCTGCCCCTGACTAAAAAACACAGCTGTGGCTCAGAACGCCACTGAGTGAAAAATTCCCAGAGGCCTTTGTTATTCCCCTCTCAGTTGCAACCACCACTACCTCCATCCCTGCCACCTGTGGCTCAGGGGGAAAACAGGGAGGCAAGGGACTAAAGGAAGCCAATCAACCATCACAACAAACACTATAATCTACCTACAAAGGAAAAAAGAAGAAAATATGAAAAAGTGCCACCTCAACAATAGCAAAGTTAAAAAACAGAATAGTCAGCAACTATTGAGAAGCAATCAGTGCAAGAACTCCAATCATATCAACAGTCAGAATGTTTCAACACCTCCAAAGAATCACACAAGCAATGGATCCTAACCAAAAAGAGTGTCCAAAATGACAGATATAAAATTCAGAATATGGATGGCAAAGAAACTCAATGAGATCCAAGAGAAAGTAGAAACTCAAAACAAAGAGGCCACAAAAACCATCCAAGAATTAAAAGAGGACTGGGCCATACTAAGAAAGAGCCAAACTGAACTCCTGGAATTGAAGAATTCACTGCATAAATTTCAAAATAAAGTTGCTTTAACAAGAAGAAAAAATTCTAGAGCTTGAAGATTGATCCTTTGAACCAATTCAGTTACACAAAAATAAAGAAAACATAATTTTTAAAAACAAATCTTTCAAGAAATATGTGATTTTGTAAATAGATGCAACCTATAATTGATTAGCATTCCTAAGAGAGAATAAGAGAATGGAAACAATCTGGAAAAAGTATTTGAGGACATAATTCAAGAAAAAATTCCGAACCCTGCAAGAGACAGACATGCAGAGAGAAAAAATTCAGAAAACGCCTTCAAGATACTATATGAGATGATCATCTCCAAGGCACATAATCATCAGATTATCCAAGGTCAATATGAAAGAAAAACTTAAAGGCGGTTAGAGGGAAGGGCTAGACTACCTATCAAGAGAAATTATCAGATTAACGGCAGACCTCTCATCAGAAGCCTTACAAGTCAAAAGAGATTGGAGGCCCATTTTTAGTATTCCTAAAGTAAGGAAATACTAGCCAAGAACTCCTTACCCCACCAAATTAGGCTTCAAAAATGAAGAAGAAATCATCTTTTCTAGACAAGCAATTGCTAAGGGAGTGTGTCACCACCAGATCAGTCCTACAAGCAATGTTTAAGAGAGTTCTAAACATGAAAATGAAAGAATGATACCCACAGCACAAAAACACACATAAGCACATAGCCCATAGACCCTATAAAGCAACAGAAAAACTGAGGCTATAAAGTAACTACCTAACAACACTATGACAGGAACAAAAACCTCCACATATCACTTTTAACTTTGAATGTCAAGGGCCTAAATGTCCCACTTAAAAGACATAGATCTAGTGGAAAATGGATAATAATTAAAAAAAAAGACCCATCCTTCTGCTGTCTTCAAGAGACCCACCATAATGCTAACAACACCAAGAAGCTAAAGGAATGAAGAAGGATCTACTAAGCAAATGGAAAACAAAAAAGAGCAGAGATTGCTATTACTGTATCAGACAAAACTGACTTTAAACAAACAGTTAAAAAAAAAACACCAAAATGTAGGGTATTCATAATGATAGAGTTCAAAGCAACGAGAAGTCTTAACTATCATAAATGCATACATCCTCAATATTGGAGCACCCAGATTTATAAAACAATTATGACTAGACCTAAGAAAAGACTGAGGCAGTCACACAATAATAATATGGGACTTCAACACTCCACTAACAGCTTTAGGCAGATTGTCAGGGCAGAAAACTAATAAAGGAACTCTGGACTTAAATTCAATACTTGACCAACTGGACCTACTAAGACCTCTACAGAAAAATTTACCCAACAACCACAGAATATACATTCTTCTCATCTGAACATGGAATAAATTCTAAGATTGATTATATGTTTGGCCACAGAGCAAGTCTTAATAAATTCCAAAGAAGCAAAATCAGAAGTCAATATCTGTCTGGGGACGGGGGACACTCCTTATTAACAAGGGTGCCCAAATGATGCATATTTGTATATCTAACACTTAACTGTACCCCACAACTCTAAAATAAAAAATATATCTAAAAAATAAAAAAAAGAAAAGCATCTTTCTTGATCACAGTAGCATAAAAATAGAAATTAATACAAAGGAAAATACTCATACCCACATAAATACATGGAAATTAAACAACTTGAAACTGGACGACTTTTGGGTAGACAACAAAATCAAGACAGAAGTAAAACGATGTTGGAAAAAAATGAAAATAGAGATATAAGCATACCAAAACTTTGGAATGTTGCAAAGTTAGTGCAAAGAGGAAAGTTTATAGCAGTAAATACCCATATCAAGAAGAAAAGAAACAAACAAAATCAGATCACAATTAAATGAAATTGAAACAATTTTGTAAACAAAAGCATACAAAAACTTTTTTGAAAGAACAAAGTTGGTTCTTTGAAAGAATATGCAAGATTGAGAGACTGTTGGTCAAAGTAACAAAACAAAACAAAACAAAGAGAGACAGAGAGAAATAATCCAAAATAAGTACAATTAGAAATGAAAAAGGCAACACTACAACCAATTACTCAGAAATACAAAAGATTCATACACTACCATGAGCTGTTTTTTGTGCATAAACTAGAAAGTCTAAGGAAACAAACAATTCCTGGAAACACAGCTTCCAAAGATTGAAACAGGAATGCACTGAAACCCTAAAGACACCAATAACAAATCACAAAAATAAACAAGTAATTTAAATAAAAACAACCAATAAAAGCCTGAACCAGACAGATTCACAGCCAAATTCTCCCAAATGTAGATGTAGAAGGCAGAACTAGTATCAATCTTACAGAAACTATTCTCCACAATAAAGAGTAGGGGGTTTCGCCACAACCCATTCTATGAACACAATATCATCCTAATAACAAAAATTGATAACAATATTATTCTGATAACATAGTTACAATAAAAAGAGAAAACTACAGACAGATATCCCTGATGAACATAGATGCAAATGCTAAACAGAATACTAGCAAACTGCATCCAACAGCACATTTAAAAGACCAATATTATTTAAAAGATCATTCACCAGGATTAGGTGGGATTTATACCTGAGATACAATGTTAGCTCACCATACACAAATCCATCAATGTAATCCACCACACAAACAGTAAAAACAATAGCCACATGATTATCTCAATAGATACAGAAAAAATATTGAATACAATCAAATATCCCTTCTTGATTAAAAACCTTCAGCCATTCAGGCATCAAAGGAACATTTCTCAAAATAATAAAAGCCATCTATGACAAACCCATTGCCAATATCATACTTAATGGGCAAAAGTTAGAAGTATTTCTCCAAGAAGAAATACAAGAAAAGGATGCCCAGTCTCACCTCTCCTATTCAACATAGTACTGGAAGTTCTAGCCAGAGCAATTAGGAAAGAGAAAAATAAAAAGTATGAAAATTGGAAAAGAAGAAGTTAAATTATTTCTCTTCACAGATGATATGATTCCATACCCAGAAAATCCTAAAGATTCTACCAAAAGACTACTAGACCTGCTAAGCAATTTCAGTAAAGTCTCAGTATACGAAATAAATGTTAAAAAATCAGCAGCATTTCTATACACCGACAATGTTCAAGCAAAGAACCAAATTGAAAAAAACAATCCTATTTACAATAGCTACAAAAAAAATCGGCAATACATCTAATCTAGGAGTAGACCTCCACAACAAGAATTGCAAAACACTGATGAAAGAAATCAAAGATGATATAAATAGAAAAGCATTTCCTCCTAATGAATTGGAAAAACCAATATTATTAAAATGTCCATATTACTCAAAGCAATCTAGGGATTCAATGCAATCCTTATCAAATTACCAGTGTCATTTTTCACAGAATTAGGGGAAAACAACAATTATTACATACATGTCAAATATAAATAGAGCCCATAAAATCCAAAGCAATTCAAAGCAAATAGAACAAAGCAGAAATCGTCACATTACTGGACTTCAAACTGTACTACAAAGCTACAGTAAACAAGACAGCATGATGCTGCTAAAAAAATAGACACATAGACCAATGAAACAGGATAGAGAGCTGCTCATCTACAACCAAATAGTAATTAACATAATCAACAAAAATAAACATTGGTAAAAGGACACTCTATTCAATAAATGGTGCTGGGAAAAGTGGGTAACCATATGCAGAAGAATAAAGCTGAATCTCTGCCTCTGCCAATATACAGAAATTTACTCAAGATGAATGAAAGCTTAAATATAAAACTTCAAACTATAAAAATCCTAGAAGAAAAGCGAGGAAACATTCTTCTGGACATCAGCCTCAACAATGAATTCATGACCAACTACTCAAAAGGAAATAAAGCAAAAACAAATATTGACAAGTGAGACCTAATTAAACCAAAGAGCTACTGCATGGTAAAAGGAACTGTAGGTAAAAAGACAACCTACAGATTGGGATAAAATATATGCAAACTACACATCTGACAAAGAGCTAATATTCGTAATCTATAAGAAAATTAATCAAACTGACAAGAAAAAAACTTACAAAGTGGGCAAAGTACACAAATAGACACTGCTCAAAAGAAGACATACAAGCAACCAACAAATATGAAAAAATGTTCAACTTCACTAAATATAAGAGAAATGCAAATCAGATCCACAATGAGATACCATCACACACTAGTCAGAATTACTATTCTTTTTTTTTTTTTTGAGTTGGAGTCTCACTCTGTCACCCAGACTGGAGTGCAGTGACCGCTTTCGGCCACCGCAGCCGCGACCAGCTGGGCTCCAGCAATCCTTCTGCCTCAGTCTTTCAAGTAGCTGGAATTACAGGCATGCGCTACCATGCCCAGCTGATTTTTTTGATTTATTGTAGAGATGAGGTCTCGCTGCCCAGGCGGGTCTCGAACCCGCGGGCTCAGGCAATCCACTCACCTCAGCCTCCCAAAGGCGCGGGATTACAGGCTGAGCCACCGAGCCCGGCTAGAATGAATATTCTTAATAGAAAGGTTGTAAAGACAAGAGACGCTTCACACACTACTGGTGGGAATGTAATCTAGGTCAGCCCCATGGAGAGCAGTTTGGAGATTTCTCAAATAGCTAAAAATAGAATTACCATTTGACCCAGCACTCTTATTACTGGGTATATACCCAAAGGAACATAAATCATTTTACCCAAAAGACGCCTGTCCTGTGCATGTCTATCACAGCACTATTCACAATAACGAAGTCATGAAGCCAATCAAGGTGCCCATTAACAGAGGACTGGATACACACCATAGAATACTATACAACCATAAAAAAATGAATGAAATTATGCCCTTTGCAGCAATAAGGATGAAGCTGAAGGCTATTATCCTAAGAAAATCAACACAGTCACAGAAAAACAAATAGCATGTATTTTCACTTATAAGTGAAAGCTAAACATTGGGTACACACAGACATAAAGACAAAAATAACAGATACTGTGGACTCCTAAAAAGGGAAGAGCAAAAAGGACAAGGGTTGCTACCTATTAGGTACCATGTTCACTTGGGTGAACGGTTCAAAAGAAACCAAAACGTCACCATTATGCAATATACCTATGTAACCAACCTGTGCATGTACCCCTAAAGTTAAAATAATAAAAATACTCTTATTGATAATGAAATCTCTTAGTGTTTGTATTTTTGACAATGTTTTATTTTATCCATATTTATTAAAGCTATTTGGCAAAGTATTTAAAGATAGTACTTTGACATGTTTGAATTGTGCCCCCTTAAAAAAGATAAGTTGTGGTTTTAACATTTGATACTTCAGAATGTGAACCTATTTTGACAGGGGGTATTTACAGTGATAATCAAGTTAAAATGAGTATATTAGTGTAGGTCCCATAAAAATGAGAAATTTGGGAACAGAGACAGGTAAAGAGGAAAAATAGTGAAGAAATGAAGGAAAAAGATGGTCAACAACAAGTTTAGGAGAGTAGAAGAAGCTTAAGAAAGAAGCCTGGAATACATCCTTCCCTCAAACCCTCAGAAGGAATCGATCCTGCTGTCACTTTGATTTTGGACTTCTAGCCTCAAGAACTGAGAGACAATACATTTTTGTTGTTTAAGGGACTACTAGCAAACCAATGTAATATATAGACAAAAACAAAACAAAACAACAACAACAACAAAAACCCCAAAAAACAAAAACACACAAAACAAAATGACCCCAGTGGTTGGAGGTTAATATGAATTCTGCCACTGGTTCAGTCTGTACCTTTACAGTTTACTACTGTGGCTGAAAAACAGCAATGAATGAAAGAGATAATGAGTGAAAACTAGCAAGAATTAATTTTTAAAATGAACAAATCTAATTGATGAATATTTAAATTGGATTTTTAAGGACATCAGAGGAAATGACAGGATAAAAAGACACCTAGCATGCCACTGAATTAGCAAAAAATGTTCAATAAATCTAGAACAAATTAATAAAAGTATAAGAACCATAAAGTGTGATGTCTAGCATTTTAATTCTAGCTGGGGTATTGGTTTAATAAGAAGCCATGATAAAGTCACCAGTCAACTCTAGGTCTGTTTTCTTAACTGATATGTGACTGGAGAGACTCACTAATAGCTTAAAACATGTATTCAGTGTTTCAGAAGACTATATACAAATAAACAAAGTGAGAGTGATAATTTAAACAAAGGACCTATCAACTTAGAGTATCAATAGGACTTGCTAGGATTTCATTGTCCAAATATGGCCATGAAAAGAGAAGAATCCAGAGTCTTTCAATATATGTCTCATCCCATTGCCTCCGTAATTATAATTTTCCCTGTAACACATTTATTCAACAAGTGTTGAACATCTACTTCATGCCAAGCACTGTTCTAGACAAATGGGACTATAGCAGCCAAAAAAACCAAAATTCTTTCTTTTATAAAGTTGATATTCTATTGGATAAGAAGGGTCATGTTTACTTAAATATAAAACATAGCATTTAATAAGTAATGTGTAGAAATTTAGAGGCAGTGATGAAGACTCATGGTGATAGGTAGGCTTATTTCGAGAATAAAGTAAGGAAAGCCTCTCTGTATAGGGAAAATTTGAGCAGAAACCTTAACACAGGAGTGAGTTATGCACAGATCTGGGAAGAGAGAGATTCGGACATGGACATCAGTGGGGGATGAAGTTGGCATGTCCTAAGAATAGCAAGGCCAGTGGTTGAAGCAGAATGAGGGGAAAAGTATGAAGAATGAAGAATAAGGTCATGGGGCAGGCAGACCACGTCATACGGGGCCTTGCTGAAACATTCTGAATTTGATGAGACTATGGGAGAGTTAATCTGTACTGTGAGTGACAAGCTGAGGTACATTTTGGAAAATTACTCAAGGTGTATTTAGAGAATTGACTGTAGAGAAGGCAAGAGTGGAAGGAGCCCAGGGGTTACTACCCAGTATAATACAAAATGAGGGTGACTCTGTTCTATGATCCCCATAGTCAAGGGCAGTAAAACCAAACTCTGTAATTCGGCAAATTAGAAATTCTGTGACCTGGTCCCCACTCACTTCATTAGATGCATTTACAGTAAGCCTTATTTCCCGCCTCTTTGCTTTATGTCTGGCCATCAGTCTCGATCTTTGTACATTTTATTCCTTCTATTTAGAATAACCTCTATTTTTCTACTCATGATCCAACAGAGGTCTCAAACTTCATGACTCAGAACTTCTTCTATGAAACTTCTCCTGACACTTTCATAATGAAGAGATGCTGACACAGAATCTGATACAGTATAAAACTTATCTTTTACACTGTATTATTTTATATGTGTCACTATGTTGTTTCAATTCACTAGGTAGTGAATGGCATAATTTTTTTCAACTTTGTTGGTCTGTGAAAATTAACAGTTTGTAAATTACTGAGCTTGACTTCTTAAATTAAATTCACATAACTATAGAAAATTATTTTTTTAGTACAGCTAATACTTAGTAATTCACACTTATGATTCAGAAATTAATTTTATTTACTCTAAAATAGAGTCAAAATATGTCTAGACATTTGCCTAGAAACAAATTATAAAACTCACATTTTAGACTCATAGTATTGAAAGTATTAAAAACATTGCCTGCATATAAAATGATCTACATGCAATAACCAATATCTTTGAGTTTTTATATTATAATTCCACAGTAAAGTATGCATTCAGTTTGACCACCTGAAACAAGTAACTATGAATTGTGCTCCAAGCCTCAATATACCCAGGAGTTTTCAGGCTCTGGGTACTACTTGGTAATTCTACTCAACTTTTTTTACATTAAATAGTTTGGCAGCATTGACACAATCAATAATACAACCTACAAAACCTATTGTATCCATTTCCAAATGGAAATACCTTTCCAAATCCAAAGTAAATGCTATGAGGAAAAAGTATTGATGATTTGAGTCCCTTCTTTAACTCAGTTCATTTGAATTAAGTTTATAGGGATATACTTTATTAAGTAAATGTTCACTAGATTAACTAAAAAGCCTATTCTGTCTAATGACAGAAGCTTCACTATTTAAAAACAACTGCTGAAAAACACTTTTCAAAGTTATCAGTATAACACTTTAAGTGAATTTACAGGCCACAGCTATAAAAAAATAAATACTTACACATTGTAACTAAGTTAAAACTTTTTACAATAGATTTAATTCTAGAAATAAAGCTTTGTGTCAAATAACTCTGTACACTGGATGGTATTTCAATGCACTGGTGTTCTCTGAGTCTATAGTTATAACCTCTGTCCCACACATGAAGAGAGTTTACTTTTAAGTTACACTATTCGAGGAAAAAACACATAATAATATAATGACAATAGAAAACTAGAAAACTTAGAAATGAATTTGTAATTTATTAATATAACTATTGACATGTCCATATTAACCACAAGTAGACTTATAGTCATATATCTTGATATATTTTTCAGTCCACAGCCAATATTTAACATATGTGGGTCAGTGGGAATATAGCAATACCTCAGAAAAACCTTCTTAGAAGTTTCCAGGGTTCAAAGATCTAGAGTTCTGTAATCATACATTAGAGGAACTTTTATTTGAGCTTACAAGTCTTATTCTAAATTGAACTATTATATCTGCCAATCATCTACTAAATTGTTTTCATTATATTTTCTTAAGTAGAATATAGCTGCTTTTATATCTGATTATTAGCATTTCTTATTCTCAATTATAGAGATCATGTTTGTATATATTTGTATATGTTCTTTTCCCCTCTAGGCATGTTTTAAAATAATTACTTTTTACTATTCAAAGAACATAAAAAGTTATTTTTGCTTCTGTAAGCACGAGGGCTAAGGCTTACTTAAGTTCAGATTAATAAAATTCCCAGAAACAAAATAAACAGGAGTGAACCATGATGATTACACTTTTGTTTGGCTGCCCCAAAAATGCTTTCTTTTGAATAAATGTTTCAAGCTTTTAAGTGAAAACATTCTGGCTGGAGGAAGAGGAAGTTCACTAGATGATCTTTAATGACCTTCTCACTAAAGAGTTACAGTATCTTTGGTCTAAACTTATTGTCATCTTTTGCCTTATCTGATTATATTTAATGCTTATTTCATCATGCTTGAACATAAATATTAATTATACTCATTAAAATCAGTCTGCAGTTGATATATGGAAATTTTAATATAAGAATAAAATTTTCAATCTCATTTTCTTAAAATAAACTCATTTTGCTTCACATAATATGTTTACTTTTGGGGGTTGAATGTATGTTTAAGTGAATGAGTAGTGAAACAGTCTTCACGGACATTTGGTATTAGGTTTCTAAGGTACCAGGAGCTTTATTGCTTCCTAAAGTCTGCAAACACATGCTTCACATCAACTCATCCATTGTCTTCCAACTGAAAAGAATCACTCTTACCGTGTAGCCCTCGGTATACTGAAAAGGAGCCCTGGAACTTTCGTCTGCTGTTGGACTCAGAGGCTTGGGGTCAGACATAGAACGCTGCATCATCTTGGCTGTCTTAGGACTTGCTGGGGGAACTTTAGCCATATCTGGATGCAGTACTTTCTGTGGACTTATATCATCAGGGAGGGGTTTCTCGTAAGGTACAAAGGCTGATTCTAAGGCTTTGCCTGGTGAAAGTGGTGAGATGGGTGAATAAAGGACTTTGGGGGATTTGGGCGGGGAAGGAGCCAGCTGTAGTGTGGAATCTGCCCGGAGGTGAGAAGAATAACCGATTTCTAAAGGTGTTGGGCGTTTCTTGTCTTTGGGTGGAGATGTGGCACTCAGATATTGAGGACTTTGTGTGTCTGAATCTGCTTCTGTTTGACATCCTAAACTGCCCCCTTTGTAAGTCTTTTCGGGTGCTGAAATGTGTTTAATTATTTCTACCTTGGCATCCACTCGTGCCCGTATCGAAGGCGTTCTTATGGTTCCAACCGGTTCAGTTTGCACAGAAATCTCTGCTACTGTTTGAACTGCTATGCTGGAGACTTTGGAAAGGGGTTTGGTCTTGTCAGCCTCTGTTGTGCTGTCCCCGTATTTCCCTACACGAGCTTTCCTCCTTGATCTAGTAGGCATATCCCATTCATCCTGATCTTCATCGTCAGTTTGGACGCTTGTATCCACACTCTTCTTGGTTCTTCTCCTCCTACTTGCATAACTGCGATCTGTGGCATCTTCGTCATCAGTTTGTACACCACTGTCAACTATCTTTTTAAAACATCGGGGATCGTCTGCCATATTTTCTCCTATTTCATCATACTGTCCTCGGACTTTAGCACCAGAACTTCTCTTTTTGGGTGGTTTTTCCTCTTTTACAACAACATCTGTTAGAGGTATTTCAGAAACAGTGCTCAGGATGCCAGGCGGGGCAATGTACTGAGTGACACCATCCGACTGGACAGTGTACCATCCTTGGCTTTGTGGTATTTCAATCGCCACAACAGCTGAAGCTGTGGTGGTTGCCTCTTCAGTTGCCCAAAACTGACTGGTTTCTGGGGCAGCATACTGTCCTTCCAAAACTGTCTGCTCTGTTGTGGTTTGTGGAGAAGCAGTTCCAGCAGGGTCATAGTTATACTGGTAGATCTGGCGAATCTTCTGCTCCTCTAGCTGCTGGTGAAGCTGTTGCTGCAGCTGTTGGATCTGCTCAAGCTGCAGTTGTTGCTGAGCTAATGTCTCCTGCCTCATCATGAACTGGGCTTGCCTCTCTTCTTCTTGCTGATAGAGAAGGTGTTGCTTCATAGACTGCAGCTCTTCTAGCTTTTTCTGAACCATGATCTTTTCTTGTTCTCGGAACCTTTGAATTTCCTGACGTTCCCACTCCAATTCCTCAGCAAAGCGCTGTTGCTTAATTTTTTCCAGTTCCAGGAGCTCACGCTCCAAATCTAGCTGCTGTTGCTGTTTATCTTCTTCAGGGACAATTAAAAGAGCACTCTCATCTCCCACCACGTCAGGAAACACCTCAGATGCTGTGGTTAAGGTGGGAACAGAGTCTATTGTCTCAGCAGTAAGAGTTTCCATAGTAATAGTTTGCAAACTGGCATTGATATCAATACCAGTTACTGCAATGTCTGTTTCAGATGCACCTGTTGTTATGAAATATGATCTAGGCATTGGCTGGCTCTGGTGCAGGGTGGGTAATGAAATCACTGCATCAGTTGTATGAATACCAGACAAATCCCTCACAGTGGTGCTGAAAATGGAGCCAGGCTGTGTGGTGATAGCAAACGTGGAGGGTATTGGAGTTGCTACTGAAGAATAGACCACACCATTAGATGACCTCAAAACACTCCCTGCGCCATACTGGGGTCCTGGAGGTGGTGTCATTCTTGCTGTGGAATACTGCGGGGTACTAATCCCGACTCCTGAAATGATTTGTCGTGTTTCTGGATATGAACCTGTAGTCTTGCTTGAATAATCCATTACCTCACCTGAAATACAGGGCAGAGTTATAGTCCAGTTCCCAGAATGAATGATGCTTTTTGGGTGTGAAAGCCCTCTCTCATCTTGATGAACACAATGAATGGGGCTGCATGCAAATCCAAGGTTAACCTACTTAGATGCAGAATAAAAGCAATGTTGAACATGCAGGCACATGCAGGCGACTCTGAGCTGAACAAATTTTTTAAAAATTTGAAGAAACAAAAGCGTACATGTACTCCAAAATATGTTGCTAAAACATCCAAAGAAAGAAAAAAAGTAACAAAATTGGAAAAGGGACCACATTTTCATCCTGAAATGAGATGAGGAACACCATAATGATATTTCAAGGAAAGGTCTGCTACCACATCATACTGACCTGTGGTAATTCTCCCTGAAGTTAGATCTACTGCTGCATCAGTTCCTTCAGAATAATCAAAAGCATTCTTACTTTTATAGAAAAAATGTCCAGCTTCTGCTAAATTTGTGTCAGACATGGATGGTTTCATTCCCCCAATCCCTCTATAGCCGTATGGCCCTGATCGATCATATTGATAATGGTCATCCCTGTAACCAAAACGATCCTCAGGAAGAGTAGTTGCAGGCTGCTGTGCTGTGCAGGTCCTTCCAAATGGTAATTTATAAACCACATCACAGCACACGGCTCTTCTTCCTGCAGTCAAATCTACAGGTTTTTCATCATCATCTATTATTTTGGTCATCACACTTGAAGTAGATTCGTCCATTGTTACAATAGTTCTATGAGACTTGGTTGTACTGAGATCCACTACTTCCCCATCAGTGATCCCCTGGGATGTGGCACTATCAGTCCATCCATTTGTGACACCAACAGGAGGCACGGTGACAGGTTTTGTGGCAGCCAATGTCATGGCATGTGCTGGAGTCCCTAGAGATAAGTTTATTGGTGCTTCCTCCCTAACTGTAGGAAAGGCCCGGTCACTGGGTATCCTGTGTGGGGGCTCAGCATGCTTTGATGTAGTGAGCTGCAGAGGTGTTGTCATTGCATGTTTTATACCCATTAGGCTTTCTGTGCCTGTAGTGTAACTTGTAGTTGCTGTGCATGTGACAAAGGTCACTGCCTCAGTGACCAGGGATATAGGAGTCACGACTGATGAAGTTGCACTGAGATTTATAATAGAGGGTTGGATGGCACTAATCTGTCTCCCGTAAACTTCATTTGTTGTGATCTGCCTTTTTGCATCCATGGTAGAAGCAGAAAGATCAATACATTTTTCAGTTGCTTTAACTTCTGCTTTTGGTATTGTACGCAAATCAATGACATCGCCAACAAGTTGCAATTTTCCATCTTCCTTATACTGAGGCTTCTCTAAATGTAGGCTATCTAGAGCAAGAGGCTCTGGAGGAATTGATATAGAAACACTGCTGAGACCAGCACTAGGAACTGTGCTTCTGGTCGCTGAAACTTCAGCCTTGGAAACTTCAGTTGTCAGAAACTGTGTAACTGAAGTGGGGGCTGCTTGAAAAGAAGATGGTGCTGCAACAGGGGCAGAAGAAAATGTCTCCAAAACTCCGGAGATGTACGGGGTCTGTTCTAAAGTACTTGGAATTTCAACAGCTGTCATGGGAGGAACTACAGAAAACACCGGTTCAATGGAAACCAGATCTTTGGGGGGTGACCCCAGAGGCCAACTGGTAATTACTTGACTAGCTGAAGAATCTGTTGGAGTCCCAGGTTCAGATGGCAATGTGATCACTACATAAGTTTCCATAAGGGATTTGGAAAATCTTGGTGAAGACTTGTTAGAGTGTGGGGAGAGTGGGGAGGTAGGAGAAGGCAATTTATAATCTGCCGAAGTCACTAAATTTAAGGTCATACTTGAAGTTAAAGATAGACCTGTTGGTTTGGGGTGTATATCTGCTGGTTTCTGTGTAGTTACTGGAAGATGAGGAACTGCTGGTTTGGGGGCAATTGGAGGCTTGCTTGGCTCAGGTCTATGGGTAAATACAAGTCCAGATGGAATTAAAGATGGTTTAGGAGGGACAGGAGGAGGTGCAGTGGTACATATTTTTGTTATAGGTAAACCATTACTCCTTGGAACAGCTGTGGTCTCTACAGTAGTAACAGCATCAAACAGAGGTGTAGCTGTGGTAGTTAGAGTCACTGGAGCAGTTACTGTTAACTTTTTTCTAGG
>NW_007052010.1:62688-72900 GCF_000164805.1 Carlito syrichta | reverse complement strand
AGGAGGAGGAGGGGGTGGAGGAGGAGGAGGAGGAGGAGGCTGAGCTGATAAGTCCAAAGAGGAACTTCTAAAGAATGGACGAGCTTTAGGCAGATGAGAGGAAAGAGGACTGCCAGATGGTAACTGAGACGCAGGTTTTTCCTGACCAAAGACCTCTCCAGATGTAAAGTATGCAGTTGAAAGTTGTTCCTTTGCTGGAAGGGCTATTTCAGAAGAAGTTGGCTGATCAAACACAGTTTCAGGTAAGTTAGTTTTTGTTAGTTCAACCTCAGACTCCTTTTTATCTTTGTAAGCTTCCAAAACTTCCAAAATAATTCCATTCCCTGCTTCCTTCTTGGCTTTCTTCACTGGATCCTTTTCAGATATGGATAGGTCCATGGAAATAGGGTCAGCAATTGGCCCCTCAGACTTAGTTCCTACAGATTCTATGATAGAAGGTACCATGTCAGATAAGGAAATCGTAACATGATCAGTACTAGTTCTACCATCTGCTATGACAGTCTGATCTAATGATACACTTATTTCTTCTGGATAGTCTATAATGCTGCCTGGAAAGTAAGTTGATGAAGTAATTCCCTCAGAATCTTCAAATTTAGTTATTATGTCTACTGGCTCTGTATAAACTGTGGTTATGCTATCCAGGGTAGTAACCGGTGAGGAGCTATCCGTGGTACAAACTGAAGAGACAGATGATGTGAGAGAAGGTGTGTCAGAGGGTGGGACAGATGTAGCACTCTCTGAAGGCTCAGAGTAGGTCAAAATCAGTGATTCATGGGCAATTATCTCCTGAATTTCTCTTGTATAATCAGTAACATATTCATCCTCAATTTCTTCTGTTGAAAAATGTTGAGTTATTTTAACATCTGGGATAGAGAGTGTTGCACTGCTGGTCGAATCTGTAAGAGATGCTGCTGAGAGAACACTTGATGTCAAAGATGCATCAGGCACCCTGTCAAAGTCCATGGTGGACTCTGTCATATCATCACCAATGGGGGGTGGGGTAGGGCTGGATCCAGGTGTTAACTGCATCTGTTGCCTCTTCATGAGCTCTTCATAGGCAGCATCAGCATCTAATAATTTTTTTTCTTCACTTGTAGAAGTTACCATAGTACCCAAATCCACTATCTCATGGCTTTCTGGGATGATATAAGAGCTTGAAACAATGTCTTCTTGAGGCACAACAGAATGTAAGCTTTCTAACTCATAAAATTCTTTCTGGAGGTCTGTAATTTTCTGCATAGGATCTTCATACCCCTGTTCTGGAAGCCTTATTTTTTGCTCTCTTCCTCTTTGTTGCATAAATCCATTTTCTTCTTCTTGTCTAGTTAGCAGACTGCCATCCACCGATCCATTGTATGTGTCTTCTACTAAAGATTCATAGATATAATCCTCTATTAACATCCCACCATACAAAGGCTCCTTTTCAAACACTTCATCTCGTTCATTTGCAGCTGGAAAAGCTTTGTATTTCTGTGTTTTGTGCATCATTTCTTCATACATCTCCTCAGCACTTTTTAATGCCTTTTGACCACCTTCTTTCTGCATTATAGACTGCTCATCTGTTGGTGAGTATAAAGACACAGCTGTGGGCAATTTATAAACTTTTTGTACTTCTATGATTTTTTCTGGGCTTATTTCAAAGCCTTCCGGGTCTGATTCTATGCTAGGTGAATATTCAGAACAAGAAGATCTGTGGAGCTCCTCCATTTCTGCAGCCTGGCGTAGTTCTTCTGTTGGAGACGCATCTTCAATGGGAGAGAGATTACTGGGTGGTGTCTTTGGTCTTTCTCGCCTTCTCTGGGCTCGAAGTTCATCTTTGTCTTTCTTTGATTTTTTGCTAGAAGTTTTTCTTTGTTGTTGTTCTATTTCCCTCTGCTTTTCTTGCTCCTTTAACAATTCTTCTTCCTCTCTCAATTCTTCTTCCTCAGAAGAGTCTTCAATAGTAGGCAAAAGAGGGCCATGTGTCCTGTGCCGAGCTTTGCGTTGCTGTTTGCTCTCTCCCTTTTTGTGACTCGGGCTACTGTCACTGTCCTCATCAAGTGATGACACTGATGTAGGGGATGTACCAGGCGTGAAGCTGGAAGCATGAAGACTCGAAGATCCTTCTCCCCTTGACCTATCTTCTGGTGAGTCTGTCAGGCTTTCCATTTCTAATTCTGGCTCTTCATCAAAATACAAAGTTGTTTTCTTCTGTGATGACACCACAGAATACTTATCTGCTGTCGTACTGTTGAGTTCAATTGTTTTAAATCGACGTAGTCCTCCTCCTCCAGCAACTACAAGTTCTTCACTTTCCTGACTTTTAGTTTCTCTGTATTTAAGTTCAGTACCCTCATCAAATGTTTCATCATCTTCGTCATGCCATGAATGACGTCTCCCTGCATCATCATCAATACTTGTACTACTTTTTCGAGTCAGTCGTCTGTGTTTCCCTGCTGTTACTCTCCCTTTCCCTTTTGTTTCTTCTTTCTTCTGGCTTTCGGTACTACTACTAATCTCTTTGAGCTGGCTCCTAATAAACTCATCATCTTCAGAACCTGAAGCATCTTCATCAGCACTCATTTCTATGATTTGTTTTCGAATGAAGTCCTCTTCTTCTCCTGACCCTTGACTATCCTCCTGCTTATACTCATCACTGCTTGATGAACCAACACTAGTTCTTCGTTTTCTTTGTGGAACAGGTGAGTTTTCACTTTCACTACTGTCTTCAACTGAATCATAAGACTCTCTTCTAGCAGTAATGTCATCAACAAACTCAGACTTTTCTTTATGGTCCTTGCTAGGAGAAATTCCTTGTTGGCTATCTTTTTTAAAAGCATCTTTCTTTTCTTCTTGACTTTCCTTGAGTCCTGTTTCTGAAATAGTAATTTCCAAAGCTTCAGATAAAATTTGAGCTTTTTGTTGGTCTTTAGGCTGCTCAGGAGAAACCTCATGGGGTTGTGTTGTCTTTTCTGGTGTTTCATCAAGTGTACTTGCTTGAGCTTCCAAAATGGATAGGACTGTACTTTCTAATTTAGCCAAATCTGAGGGGCTGGAAGGGCTGCTTTCTTGTGAAAAAGAGTCCTTTTTGAGTCCCTTGAGAATATCCTTTTCATCAGTTGGTATAAGACTTGGAATTTCACCAAGTGAACTTGATATTCCGTCAGAAGAATATCCTGTGTCACTTAGACCTTGAGGGCTTTTAGGCTGCTGGGAACTTGAGGTGTCTGATTTGTCATCTTCCTTTTCCTAGCAGGAAGGAAAAGATAACAGGAAAACTTAACATGGTTGAACTAAAAACATGGCCTCTCCATTACTTCCAAATTAACTATTAGGAAATGAGAAATAATTTTGGAAAATTTGATCAACTATATGTCAGTATTTAAAAAACATGTTGAATGAGAACAAAAATAAAAATTAGTGACACATGTTGGTTAAGATTAGTTTTCATTTAAAATACATTTAATTAAATGCCAATTCTTAATGACATTATGGTTTTCTTTCATAAATACTCTACCCATTCACCTTTCAGTACCATTTTCCTCCAAAAATATGATTCTTTTTCTCAGTTCACTGAATTTGGCATAAAGTTTAAACTGTGATGGAAATTTGTAATGATAAGTTTTCTATTAACATAATTAATACTTTTGAATTATGAGGTCAGACAAAGAACAAGACAGAGAGGATGGGCTTCTTGCCTGGCTACAAGTTTTATGGGACGTTGAAAAATTTACTAAACAGAAATGAGCAAGTAACATGCCATAATAATATATGTGCCATCTTCTGCAAATACTTTTGTTGTTGTTGAGAGCTTCAAACAGCACTACTTTTTAGAGACACTTTGAAAGCTGTAAACCAATGTATGCACTTATATTGTTAATATTTTTACTCTATGTCACTTGGAATGCATGTTGAGAAATTATAAACTTTGAAAAAGTTGTGCAATAATTGGTCTGACTCATCATCAGTTCAGCTAAAGAGCAATATCCCACTGTTATTTTTGTCACATTGTTAATCACATGTATCCTCAGCATCCTACCTTGAAGGTGTTTCACCAATTTCACTTATAAATATCTTCTGATTTTGAAACTACATGGTGTTTTATCTTCATAGACAGCTTCCTTCAACAACAAATAGCTTCTGTGACTGGGAGCATGGACTTTCTAGAGAGCTAGGACCCTTAGTAGGCACACCACAGCCTTGAACTTGCTGCCTTTCTTGTGCTGTGATGATACCACAGCAGCAGTTTTTGGTTCCAGGAACAGAAAAGCTTTAAATAAGAATTAAACGTAGAGACTTTTTGCACAAAGACTCTTTTTTTTTTTTTTTTTTTTTTTGCTAACTTAAAAATACATATGAGCAAAATGAAACAGTTAGTTTCCCTGCTTAAAAAGAGTGTCCCTGCTTAAAAGAGAGTCCCAATAACCTCACAGCGATAGTACAGAGGTTAGGGAAGAGCTAAGGGCATACTGTATCTCATTCTGGCCTATGAGGTCATTTCAATTCCACTAAGTCTGTATTTTAAACTACCTCAGTATTTTCAGTGGGTGTGTGGGCATGAGTTTTTCTGACCTATCTAGGGACCAAATGAAGAGATGTCAGGTTGTATAACAAATGACAAACATGTCAAAAAATTATTTCCTTCCTCCTCCCACTTTCCTTCCTCCCCTTCTTTTCTCTCTCTTTATTCTTCTTTCTCATCTCTTTCTCCTTCTTCTAGCTATAGAGTTCTCAAATATAAAAGTTGTTGATTTGATATTCCTTATATATTCACTTTCATCATTTTCTTCAATATATATCTTTATTATATATGGTTAATGACATATCCTGAACATATTATGCAGTAAAATGCTTTTGCTGAATTTACATGACTTAATTCCAAAAGACAATGTCATATATTTGTAACAACTTTAGTACAAAAAAAAATTCCTACACTTTGTCTGATTAAGAATTA
This sequence comes from Carlito syrichta, assembly GCF_000164805.1. Classification (NCBI taxonomy): domain Eukaryota; kingdom Metazoa; phylum Chordata; class Mammalia; order Primates; family Tarsiidae; genus Carlito; species Carlito syrichta. Next base: position 67,967 of record NW_007052010.1, on the reverse strand, counting down.
AAAGTACTGAACCACTTTGGATGTCTTTGTGAAAAGCAAGGAAAAGATTATTTATCTGCAGCTGTGAAACTATAGCAGCAGGGTTGATGAGTACTTTTATCCCGTTTTCTTAAGACCTACACATTGAAGAGGCAAGCAAAGGCAAAGAGTTTTATTGACAGTCACAGTGGAGAAACAGTTCTATTTTATCACATCTCAGATAATGCCAGAGCACATTTTTTTGGAGTACAGTATGCTTCCTATGTCCTTCCTTGTATGACTTTTTTTACCCTACCTCCATCCACCCTTCACTGAATCACAGTTAATACCATTATCATGGGGGTAGAGTACTTAAGGTGCTTGTGTGTAGAAGGTCCAGAGAATGATCTTTGATAATTAAATTTCGATAGTGGCATGTGTATTCTTTATTTTGTGTCTGCATAAAACATAACAATGTCATAAAACTATGCCTATATGGAAGAAATGTAACTAATGCTTTCTGTATTCACTGAGTATAATAAAAATATATAGCTTTATACAATGGATTCTGAAGGTTCTACTGACATTTTACAAAAATAAGATTAGGAGCCGGGCTCGGTGGCTCAGCCTGTAATCCCGCGCCTTTGGGAGGCTGAGGTGAGTGGATTGCCTGAGCCTACGGGTTCGAGACCTGCCTGGGCAGCGAGACCTCATCTCTACAATAAATCAAAAAATAAACCGGGCATGGTAGCGCACGCCTGTAGTTCCAGCTACTTGGAAGGCTGAGGTGGAAGGATTGCCGGAGCCCAGCAGGTCAAGGCTGCGGTGGCCAGGCACGGCCACTGCACTCCAGTCTGGGCGACAGAGTGAGACTCCAACTCAAAAAAAAAAAAAGATTAGGACCAGACATATAGAATGTAACAAAGGAAATAAAGTGGCATTAGACAGAAGACTCATGCAAATAAATATCAAAATTCTACTTCATAACCCCCCCTTCGTGACCTTTCTGCATGTGTTCTTACTTTTTTCTTTCCTCAGTCTATGTCCTACATATGGACGCTCCTCCCACTCAATTTCAGGTCTCTTTCCTCCACATTTCTCACAGGACTTCATGGTTATGGTAGAGATGCTGTTATGCTTCCCCCCCCCCCAAGTGATTCTTCCTCTTCCATGTTCGGAGGTGGCAAGTCTGCAACATGTTTACTCTACAGACTTTTTCCCCCTTTCCTTCTGATATCCTACTGCCGTTTAGTGTACCGGACACCAGTCAGAGAGAGGCAGCTGAACTGAGCTCATTTGGAGCGCTTCTCATGGTGGGGTACCTTGAGACTTTCACCAGTAGTGGTAAATGTGCCAAGATATATCTGAATTGCCAACTTTGGTTCTGCTCTTTTTACACAGCCTTCCACACTGAAGGCAAACAGAAGGTTCTTTCTGAATATTATTGGAGTTAAAAACTGAATTCTGGGTTACACAGAAAACTTTGCAGAGAAAGAATGTCATGTTAAACTTTTGTTTAACTTTCCCAAAGTCATTTATTTTTGATGAGCTAAAATTAAACAACAAATAAAAGATCTTTAATAATTTATACAAAGTTCACATCAACAAAGATTTCTGGTCTGAGTGTTTAAATACTCCAAACAAAATTAATTCCATAACATTCACTGGACCTGGAGTGAAAGATTAGATATCCTCACATAAGCACAGTAATATGGAGTTCTTGTCACTACAGAAAAGTTGATTATTTTTCATTCTATCAAATTATGTAGCCATTATATACAATGGCCGTATGTAACTTGAATATTAATCCTTAGGTCATTTTAACCAAAAATAAAAGTAGTCATCAAAGGATGCCCAAGTTTGGTTTCATCAGGAAAGCTTTAGTGTCTTAGTGTAATATATGAAATCAATATTTAAACAATATATAAGTAAAATATATTTTCATGTATATAAGTACAAAGAGAAAGTTCTGTAGCAATGTGACATTTTAAAATAATGGGCCATGTACAGTGGTTCACACCTATAATCCCAGTACTTTAGGAGGCCAAGGCTGGAGGATTGCTTGAGCCCAGGAGTTTTGAGACAAGTCTAGGCAACATAGCAAGACTTTATCTCTACAAAAAAATACAAATATAATACCAGGTGTGGTGGACGTGCCTGTAGTCCCAGCTGCTTGGGAGGCTGAGACAGAAGGATCTTTTGAGCTCAGGAGTTTGAGGCTGCGATAAGCTATGATCTTGCCACTGTACTCCAGACTAAGCAACAGAGTGAGAACCCCAACTCAAAACAAAGAAATTACTTAAACTAAAAAAATGAAAAACGTGTACTTTTTAAATTACTGTATTTCAGGATTAAATTTTTATTCTATTTAACAATCGCATTCTGAAAGACAGAAATAAATAAAGAGACAGGATGATGTGGAAACAAAGAAATGTAAATGCATTATACTAATATAAGTGGCACAGTGACAAATAAATGAATAAATAAAATAACAAATATATTAAGTGAAAAATTATAAGAAGTGTTTGAGATAGCAGTGAGAGTTGCAAAGAGAGGCAAGCAATTCTAATCATAAAATGGCAATGTGCTAAAAGTGTCATAGGAAAAATGTATCATGTACAGTGGTTAGGAGCATCTTTATAATCAGAAATAAACTATAATTCCAATTTTGCTGCCTTCCAGTTATGTCCTTTTGGGCATGAAAATTCAGTTTCCCTTCTTCAAAACAACTGTCATAGTATTAACCTTATCAATATCTGTATAGATTAAGTAAGAGAGAAAACACTTAACACAGTGGCCAGAATACAGTAAGAGGTAAATTAAGAGTATATTTTGATTGTAAGTAAAAGCAATTTTTAAAAATTAATCAATACAGAAAATTCAGCAGCAGGAAAACTGACTACCATTAGGGAATAGAAGGGCAGATACATGGGAAAAGTGCAAGCAAAGCAGTCCCGGTGGGATTATTCTGACAGGGTTAATGTGATGGTGCAGCCTCAGTGCACATGGAAAAACTGAGAAAAGGTTCAGAAAGGAGAAAGCACAAAGTATGCCCAGCTATCATATAAAGGCATATTTGGCTGTTTACTCAAAAATTTCTCACTGTAGGGAATATTAGGGGTTGTTTGAAAGTTGTATTGGAGCCAGATTTCAGAAGGCTGAGAAAACCAACTAAGCCATTTAGACAGGAGTCTTCGCTGTAGAGTGCAGACAACCTAGTGGTCATGCAAAATGATCCAATGGAATACAATGAGAATGCATTAGGATTTTTAATTGTATTTTAAAGTTCAAAACATAAAATAAATTAAATTTTATTAATATCTAGTCAATAGATTGATATCACTATTCTTTCACTGTCAGTTGGTAACATGGTCTACGAAAATCCTGGGAGAGAAGTGGGTGTTTATAAAGAGAAGTTACAGTGAGACCGTCACTTAATTTGCTCATCTTTCTATTGAAGGTTTTTGTTCAGTTAGGCCAATTTATGGCTTATATTACCTAGTTTTAGCTAAACCAACTTTCCTATGATGGGTAAGTGAAAAAAAGATCATATGTTAAAGATAAAACTAGTAATGAAAGAAACACATACGTACTCTAATAAGAAGGCTGACACTTTTCATATTGTTACAAACTTTTCATCAAATTAAATCAGATCTGACATGAAGTTAGTAAAAAATGTTTGACATTATCAGAAAAGTTATTTGAAATCTGTATCTGTATTTATAATTGCTAATAACAAACCTTACCCTAAAAATATAATGTGCTTTGAAGTCAAAAGGAGTGGTATTATAACACCATATTATTATAAACCTCTATAATTTTCAGGAAATACGTTTTCCAGTACTTTACAAAGCTTCACTAAATTGAACAATAAACATGCAGAATCTTCTTTTGAATCCTCTTGCTTAACAGGAAAAGATTTTTTAAAAGACACATGTCATCTGGGGAAATGTTTTGCTTTTCTGCCATAAAAAAATGACTAAAGTAATATGTGAAAAACGATAAGGTGACAAACTGCATTCCTTTGTCAGAAAATATTGTCGAAGAAACCAAGAAATAACTGTGCAAGGTTTGGGGAAAAATATTCAAATATATTAAGTAGCAAAAGGTCAGGTAATAATAGAATCAATATATGAATATTACTAACATACTTAGTTCATAATATTTCTTATTTCTGTTTCAATTATAAAACACTTAAATAATTACTAATGTAAGTTCCCAAGGAAAAATGTACCACTAAAGACATAGCCTCAATGTTGAGTGATTTATTTTATAAAGGGAGAGAGAGAGAGAGAGTCTGCATATTAAAAATTGAGACAAGGCTTTTCTGATTGGATTTTTTTTAAGGGGTAAGGATAGAGAGACAGCAGCACATGTAAAATTCATTTGCTACATTGATTACAAGTAAGCCAGGATTAGACAGAATGCCTCTGGATGTTACTGATATAGTACACTGTATAATAATGAGACCTTTAAAATTTGAAGAACATTTATTTTGTACTATGATGAATAGCTATAAAATTATTTTAATTACAATTGTTTACTGGCTAATTCATGGGAAATTAGTTTAAAAGCTGCAGAATATGAATATTTAATTAGTTCTTAACAGAAACAGAAGAATTTTAAACTTATTCAACTTTTATGTGACAACATGGTTATCAGTAATATATTACTTATTGGACACTTAGGAAGAAATTAAACACTAGTTGCCAACAATATGCTGCCTATTAGGTATTTAAGGAAATATAAACAATATCTATTTCTTTGAGAAGATTATAACATGGAAACAACCCTCAAAAGATAGATATTTGGAAATTATGATGTGACTATGATACATGAAATGGCATTTGTAACTTTTAGAAACTATCATATAAGTTTACATAAAAGCTTTAAAACTAAATATTTTACTCTGTTTTAAAATCTTCTGGATGAAAAATTCCTGAAGGATTTATTGAGAAAATAATTTTAAACCCCCTATGTTCTAATCGTTAAAAAAAATATTGGGTATTAGGAAAAATTTCACATTTATTTTTGCTATTGTCACAATTTTTTTTAATAATTGGCTTCCAGTTCTATTCTTGGAAAAATGATAGCAAGTATTGGTGAGTGCAACCTTTGATTCACTTCTTCTATTTCTAAAATACCCTTTTAATTATCTATTTTCTGATGGACAGTCATTAAAGCTAAACACCAAAGTATCAAAATAAACTTAACTTTGAAGTTGGATTTTGAATAACTCCATCATAAAATTGTAGACCAAGATTTTTTTTTTAATCAATATTTTTTATTTTAATATTGTGGGGTACAGTTAAGGGTTAGGT
>NW_007052010.1:27796-62668 GCF_000164805.1 Carlito syrichta | reverse complement strand
CCCTCCCCACCCCCATAGTTTCCCACCACTGTCAATCCTTTTCTTATAGTATTACGATAGATGTTCAAGGTCCACTATATGAGTGACAACATGTGATACTCAGATCTTTGTTTCTGTGAGATAGACCAAGATTTTAAAAAAATACATAGTCAGTGCTCTCTAAAATATTACCATGTATCATCTTTTAATGTTATCAAATATATTTGCATCTAGTACCTATATTTAAATAAATATGATAAAGGTGGTAATTTTAGTTTATTTGCCTATTATTCTCTATTCTTTGTTAATCTTTTATAATGCAAATGTTAGTAAAATCATGCATATATTTAGTTAATAAATAAATAGATATTGAGGTTGTACAATAAATGAAAAAGTAATTACAAAAAGAAAGTGATACAGGTACAAAATAAAATTAAAGAGAATTACATTAACTAACAAACTATTTGAAGATTTCTTATTTAGATTATATTTAAAACACAATAGGGGATCATTAGGAATATCTGACTAACCGAGTTAAACTCTCTGAACTCTGGAAAACACTTATCTGACAACTATATACTGGAGAAGGGAGAAAAGCAAGGCATAATGACCAATAATTAGATTACTCAAATAATTGACAAAAGATCATGAAATCCATAAGTAAGGTAGTGCCTAAAGAACAGGAATTAGGACAGGAGTGTGATAACTTGGATGTGAAGATCAAAGGGTGAGGTAAATAAGAAGAAACCTTAGATCTCTCAGAAGATCAGTGACTGTGAGACAGGAAACAGGTGAATGATGGTGCCATTATCAGAAATAGAAAGTTAGAAGCAGAAATGCTTCTAGAGAAATGGATAAGATTCAGACATATTGAGTCTGCATTTACAGTGAGGCTTCAAAGTGAAATTATCTACTGGATACTTGAAAATGCAGGTGTGACACACAAAAGAGGGTCAGAAGGTGCACAAATGGATTTAAAAATTGTCCATGTGTCTCTCCTATGAAGAAAGAATACAGAACTCAAAATGAAAATTGCTTAAAATTGACAAAGAGAAATAATGGATATAATTAAAGTAGATCTCTTAAAGTGTGTTCTTAAAAGAGAATAAAAACAGGGGGTCATGAAAGCCATGGGAAGTTTCCCAAAAGGGCAAACAGTACCAAGCATCAAGTTCTGCAAAAGTTAGCTAGGAGAAGCAATTGGTGGTTGGTAGTGGTGGTGGTGGTTGCTAGATACAGCCATTAGAATGGAGAATATGTGAGCATCTGCTTTCTTTGATTCTGATTAAACTCATGTATTTTCATGAAGGAAGACTAGGGTTTATTTAGTTAATGTGAGATGCATCATATGCCAGAATGGGTTAGTAAGGATTTCTTTAAACTGTAAACAAACAAACAAACAATCAAAAAACCCTGAGAATCAGAACAAACTATAGTTTCTAGTTGAAGGTTTAATAGTAATAAGTCATTTAATTTCCCTGTAAATCATTGCTGTACTCTGTGAATTAAAATTATTCAATTATATGTAGGATCTCTTATAATTCTAAAATGCCAGAGTTCCTTTAAAAATAATAATTTTGTTGTGCAAATATTGATTAAAATGGGTTGCTCTTTAAAGTTTCCATTAGAGAAAAGGAAAAGACGATATATTATTGCAGGTTATACTTGGGCTAAAAATAGCCCTTTAGTATTAAACACATTGAATAAAACTGCTGACAGAATACATCATATTAAAATCATGCTAAATACCAAAATAAACTACTTTGTGAATTTTAAAAATGACTTTTGTTTTGGATATTAGTCATACCTTTTTTTTTCCCCAATCATTTTATGGTTAACCACACTTTTAAAAGGCTTTCAAACAAGAAAAAGCTAGTTGATGCTTGTGCAACCAGACGACTAAGTGAACAGAAACTTTATAAAGATATATAAAGGGGCATACTGATTTTTTATGTCTACAGAAGAGAAAAAAGAAATAACTTGAAACTGTAGGAAGCATCTTCACCACTCTGTATGACTTTTATAAATTATTTGATAGGCATCAGAAACAGGAAAATAAATGTTATGTCTATGCTTTATGGAAACTTGATTAAACTGTCAAAAGGCTATAGTTCTTCATTTCAGCAAACGTTTCATTTCTTCAAACATTCAATTTATTGTTTGAAGAACTTCACTCAAGTAACTACTATTGAGCAAATTATATACTTAGGTAAGATAAAAATTGTAAACTACATACATGAGACTGTGTAAAGTTAGGAAAATATAACTTACTGTTTTTTCTTTCCCAGGTTCCACCTGATCAGATTTTGCTATGCCTGCCATCTGTGGCTGTTCTTCTACTGTTTTGGCCATCTTATCTTCCTTGCACAAACTCCCAGGCTTGCCAGATGGTAAATCTTCCATCTTGGCCTGAGGTTGTTTCTCATCTTGTACTGCCTTTGGAGCCACTCTGCCTTCTGGCTTATCTTCAGCAATTTGTACTTGACTTTTAAGTAAGTCATGTTTCTGTTCCTCTTCTAGGGTTAATGTTTTTGCCTCTGGGGGTAACTTTTTGTCTTCAGGTGTTGGCCTTTTTTCTTCATGGATTAGCTTTTTTTCTTCTAGGGGTAGCACTTTTTCTTTAGGGCATAGTTTGTTTTCTTCAGGGGTTAGTTTTCTTTCTTCAGGGAGTGGCATTTTTTCTTGCAAGCCTGAAGTTTTATCTTTGTCTAGCTTACTCTCTTCTTGTTTTTGATCTGTGGTTACCACAGGGGGAAGTTTTTCCATTAATGGTGTTTCTCTTACTTTTTCTAGAACAATTTTTTCAGTTTCTGTTTTTACTTCTTGTTCCTGCTTTTTCACTTTTACCTGGGGAGGCACTGCTGCTTTCTGAGATGGTGGTTCTTTAGAAATAGGCATGGGAGCTGCTTTGGCTGCTGATGGTGTAGCTGGCATTTTGCCTATGTCTCCAAGCTGTCCTGATATGGCTCTCTGGGTTTGGCAATTTAAACAAAGCCATTCTTGAATCTGCAAATAAAACAGTAATGAACAGATTATCTATATTATAATGGAATGCCTGTTTCTGTGCATTTACTAAAGTGAAAATTTGATAATTCCTAGTTGTTTATCGTATATAAAGAAGGTGAGTCACTGTTTTCTAAATCAAAGACAGTGATTTTAAAAAAGATTACAAAGACACAATTTGAAATCTAAAAATGTGTAGCATCTCTAGAGATTAGCAATTTACTATCCTCACACTAAATAACAAAGAGTAAAAAAAAAAAAAATTGAATTAAAAGTGGACCAAAGGAAAAATTCATTTCAGGGGAGGAAAAAAAATGTATTTGTCCTAAATACAATTATTTTTAACCTGGTTAGTGCCTTCAAAATTAGTATTTGTATCACAAATTTTTTCAAACACTTTATACCCCATAATGATTTTCTTTTAAACAACCAATTAACCAAAGTTCCTTTAGGATTTAGCCTATTATTTCCTGTCTCTTAGGCCAAATATAGTTTGACCTATCAGAGTAGAGCTTTACAGATATATAAGTAGAATTTTCAAGAATCTCTTGTGCATAACTCTGTATCTGCTTTCAGATGAAGAAAATAATTACATTCTTAATACTAATTGCATTTCCTCATGCAATTGAGCAAGAAACACGTGGAGGATCAAATTGTTTGGTATCTTATTACCAGAGTGTTCTGATTTGCTGCCTAAAACATTTCCTTACATTTCTCCTCTTCAGAATGTAAGCCATGGCTACCTGAACTAAATCAACTGTGGGAGGTCCTGGCTATGGAGGAATGAGGATCTGCCTTTTTGATAAACTGTTTGGTTAATGCTTTCACAAACTAAAGGCTGAAAACTATTCTCTGATAAGAACACAACAAAAGCTCACACAGGTGACAGATTATGTTGACTAATACGATTACAGAATGCCTCCCCTGATTGATTTTTGTTGTATTTTTTTCTTATATACTTATTATAATGTAAGAAATAAAAGCTGTGTATATAGTTCTGATTGTTACCATTTAAGATATGCCCATTCTGCAAGGCCCAGTGTTAGGACGTAACTGAGTACCTCAGCCTTAAAATATATTTATGCCTGAGCCTACAGGTTCGAGGACAGCCTGGACAACTTGGCAAGACTTCATCTCTACAATAAGTAAAACCAAAAATTAGGTGGGCGTGGTAGCATGTGCCTGTAGTTCCAGCTACTTGGCAGGCTGAGACAAAAGGATCGCCTGAGCCCAGCAGGTCGACGCTGGGATGGCCGTGAATGTACCACTGCACTCTGGCCTGGGTGATGGAGTGAGACTTCATCTCAAAAAAAAAAAAGAAAATATATATATATATTTATTTATATTTATATGTCTTAAGTCATGAAACATGTTTTAGAAACTGCTTTTCACCATCTGACTGGATGCTTGCTCCGAAATCCCAGGAGTGAATCTTAAAAAAACCTGACTGTGGGACCCTCCTGCTTGGGGAGAGTCATGAGACGCTTGATCCAAAAACTGACTGTAGATGAGATAACACCAACCTTTTGGGGGACCATAACCCAAGACAAGCCATCCTGTTACACTCTGTGCCACACACACATGTTTTCTCATGAAAGTTTCCTTTTTAAATACTTGTACTCAACCCAAAAATCTGAAATGGTTTATTTGAGGCATTAACCTGGCCATTTCACCCAATGCCAGCTTTTGGAATAAAAATCATTTCATTTCATTGTGTCTTGTGCTTGTTTATTTTAGTGTACAAGTGATGAGTGGCTGAGCTTGCACAGGTTACAGGAGGATCATATAAATAGTCCCTTCATAGGTTGTATTGTCCTCTGAAAAGTTCAATTTCAAATTGCTTTTCTTGCTGGCTCACTCTTTCCCAGTTGCTTAGAAACATAAGTCATTTATTGTTCGAGGATACTACCAGTGATCTAAGTTTTATTTCATATTTCAGCTTCCAATTTATTTGGAAATATTAAAAATGTTGCTTAGTATCTGTGACTATTGTGTAATCTATAAGCCATTATAATTCTTACTGCTGGTCTAAAAAAGACAGAAGTCAATTATTTAACTACAGCAAAATATTGTCCATAAAACATTAACATATATAATGGGTTCATTTGTTTTTTGTGTGTTATGATCATTCAGTATCAATTTCCCTGTTAATTTTATGTCTAAGTAGCTCTGAAGTGAATTGTGTGCCCTTTTGGTCTAATATCTTTATATAATAAAGTCATAGGAAAGAAACAGATTTGATCCCTTATGTCAAATACAAAAAGTTCTAGGTTCGTGTTGAACAGTCCTGAAGGAAGAATTCCTATAATATGTACAAAAAAAAATCTTAATCTATGCTGTGATTTTAAAAACTATTACTTGGTTGAGTCATACCTTAAGATATTTTCATTCAGAGCTTGGCTTTTTAAAAAACAAAAACAGATAAAAACAACTGCATCACTGTACTTTTTGTCACATGAATTCTAAAAACCAAATACAGGTGTGTATTAAGACTTCCTGTAGCCCATATTCTAATATAAACAAGTTACATAATTTTAAATATATCAGAAATACAGGTTTCATTCAGTTGAAAAATTTTGTCAACTATAAAAGTGTGACTTTTTTAATCTGAGTTTTTGGGACAAATTATCCTTACAAAGTTGTCATCTCTTGCTATTTATAGCATAGGATACAACAATGGTATACAACTTTTGATAAAAATAAAATTTGTTGAGAAAATAAAGCATAGTGATTATTTCAAGGTAGTATGCTCATGGTTTTCATACTATTTGAAATTTAGGTAAGAGGATAAAAGGTATAATCTATTTAATCTATTTTGTCATACAAAACCTTCATTTTCCCAATGTAAAGTAATGCTTGGCAAACCTATAAAGCAGTGATAACCACCACATTGCTGAGGTTTGTAATGAGCACAGAAGACAACAGTGTAAATCTGAGAGATAAAAGATGTTATCCTGAAAGCCTTATTGGCTATTTCAAATTAATGTTTTGCTTTAACTACCATCCAAATTTAGTTTAATCTAACATTTTAAATAATTGCTATTTTGCAATTATTTTTAACATAAGTTGCTATACTCAGTCCCTTGGGTGCATGACTAACTTTCACTGTGAATAAGATGGCCAAGACTAATTATTTTGACTTTACACTTTGACTAATTGTCACAAATATTGATTGGGAAAGTGATGTTCCCTTATGACATATAATGACATCATTGATTCTTTTATCTATTCTGTATATATCTATTTTGTTTATATTTATTAGGGACATATACCAATTGGGAAATGTATATACAAAGCTTATTTTATCAGGATTCTTAACACTCAAGTAGAAGGAAAAAAGCATGGGTAAAAATAAGTAAAATATGCAGTAAAAAAAAGAGTGAGAAAGAGACAGAGGGAGCTATTGTGTTGCAAAGCAGAAGAGGAAGATACCATTTCTAGATAGATATTTTCCAAGAAGATATAGCCTTAAAATAGATATGTTAATAATTTGTGCATGTAAAATGAACCATTTTGCCAAAAATATTTCTTGTCACTATTTGACATAATAGAAATATTCATTATAAAAATCTATTTATATTTGGTGACAATCAGTCAAAATATAAAGACAATAACATCAGCCTAAGGCCTTATTATTTTATTTACATTGAAATTCAATTAGTAAGTTAAGGGATAAGATATAACAAAATCATATAACACATGTCCACAAAAAGGCAATATTATCATTATCATATTATCATTAATTATAAACAGACAATGAAGAAGTTTGCTTTGTGATAAAATTTTGAAAATACTCTATAACCACATAAGAAGATATAAACATCTATACATCATAATTTCTTTTCCATTCTCCAACAAAAATAATCCCAAAGAATTTTGTGTCATTCTAGTCAGAATTTGGATTAAGAAGTATTATATTTCTAGATCCAAACATGTTATCTGCACTCTTAGCTCCTCAATAGCCACACCTATTAAACATTCATGTTCCCAGTCCAATAGCAAGGAAATAAATTAAACGAAGTTCTTTAATTTATATAAAAACTTAATGCTAATATTGCAATGCCACATATGACTTTTGCTAGCTGAAAAGATTTATCCACACATAGCATTAACTCTATAATGGCTACACTTGTGATACACATGGTTATTATTTATTTTGCCTTAAGTTTAAATATAAAATGAGTTATAGTTTTATTTTTGAAATATCTGCTCACAAATGTAGTTAATGAAACAACCAAAAAATTATATGTGTATATATATCTATCTAGATATACTAAAGACATCTCTATTATATCACTGATTTTATTAAATTGAAAAGTACAAAATATAGATGCTTAAGGAAGCTTTTAAAAATATACTAGTCATCATTATGGTTGCTCTTATAAAATTACTGTTTTTCTATGATTTTAAAATATATTTTATTTTGAGAACACTATTATAAGTATGCTCTAATGGTACAAAACATAATAAAAATTTGTTTCATCTATATTATTATTGTTAAATATAAATACACCAGAGGCCACCATACTATGAGATCAGTCACATTCTTATTCAGTGCTTTAACATTACTAACCAGGATATCAAAATTCATCTTCAAATAGGAAAAATTCTGATAAACGAATAGTATTAAAAAAAATAACACCACATTGCTCACAACATACTCGAATATATTTGATTGTCAGCTAGTACTTGTTAATACAACACATTTATTTTATCAGAGCTTGTTCAAAACAAAAGAACGCTCAAAAAAATCCATTAATCTTAAGAGGAAAGAAGGAAATAAAGGCAATAAAAATCCAGAAAAGGGTTGCTGCTGTGCTACTCAGCATTTTTTCATCAATAAGCAATTTGCTTTATATAACATTCCAACTGTAACTATAGCAACAATACCATTAAGGAAAATCTCAGAACTTCATGGCTGCCTATTTATTTTTCTAAGTATCTTTTCTGACCTGCAGCAGCTTGAAAGTTTGCATTAAGAGTTAAAATGGTAAGAAAGCTATGGTCGTAAAACCTACATGAACATTCATATTTATAACTGAGAAATCTTGCAAATAGCACTTTAAAATGAATTTTCATTAAAAGATCAACCAGGGTGATTAGAAAGCGTATATATTTGCCATGAATAAAAGTATTTAATCAGAGACTGTGTGGGCCTCTTCTCAAAATTTTGTAAAGGAAAGTCAAGCAATCAAGGGGATAGGTACTAAAATATCACTGAGTTTCCTGCCTACTATGAAGCTTTTGAGTCAACAAAAATTTCACAGAGAAATAATTACACTACTAATCTGCTTAGAAATCACCTTTTTACTCTTTGACAAAGCCACCAATTGGGAAGCAATATTACCTGCAACTAGTCACTTGTATCACTGTTACCTTGGCAAAGTGGTGTTCTATTTAGCCCAGATAAATGCATTGTTACAATTCAATCTGACATCCTGATAATAATGTTTTTTTTACTTATAAATTTATTCCCCTTGGGCATCTATAAAAGGGAGAAGGGCTGAATTCACAGCGTTGATGCACTGTTTTTCTAGACTGCACAATTAGCTGTTTAGACTACAAAATCAGTGTATTAGAAATCTGTGATCATTCATGAGGCTGCAGCTTACAAATGTACACAATAATGTATTTGTGATACTTCTATTCTTACCCTGTTCCTCCTAAAAATGAATGAAATATGTGCCAGGTTCTTTTATCATTACATTCTTTTTGACTAGAATGTATAGCTTCATTCATAATTTTGTTTCTTTTACAATCATTAACATAAGAAAAATTCATGTCCAAAATACATAATTGAATGGTTGAAGTTCTTTCTCATTTGCTCTTATATAGACAAAAAATTATATCAAAATTTTTTAGATCATAAACATGTATATGGAAAACTGAGAAAAAACTAAATATAAATATTAATTTCTAGTGTAATAACTGTATATGAACGGTAAGAATCAATAATGAAACCTAATAAAATTTGGGGTACCATTAGAAAGTTGTGCTACAGTGATCAACCCCAGGTCTAAATTGAGCAGTGGTTATGTATCTACTCATGTCTTCTCTTATGTGCATGTTTGTTTCTGCAAGATCCTCACACTCCCATACAACCAAATGAAGTCTCTTTCTCTGATTAGGAACTCGTAATGTAGATTTGTATGTCATGCAAATAGCAACATGTCAACTAAAATTATGTATATTAAAACCAGAGATTAAAACTATGTTTAGAATATAATTTCATATTCTTGGTTGATATCCTTTCTGTGTCCTCCATCTTTCTTTTACTAAACCATAATCATTTTTTCTGGTTGCTTTCTCATCATAATTTATGTCCACTACTTTCCTAATCTAAGAATGTATTCTCGGAATGTTTCATGTTTTAAATATCATTACATAAATAATATATAAATATATACCTGAAAAAATGTAAATATCTATAAATTATACATTAACAACATTTTGACAGAACTATATGAAGAAAATCATGAGCTTAGTTGTTTTTTACTATATATATATATATACACATACACAAAAGATTTTTTTTTCTTAGTCCACTCAGACTGCTATGACAACAATCACAAACTGGGTAGCTTATAACAACAGAATTTTATTTCTCACAGTTCTAGGTTGGAAAGCCCAAGATCAAGGTACTGACTTGGCACTTGTTGAGGGTCTGTTTCTGGTTCATAGGTAATGTGTTTTAACTGTGTTCTCAAATGGTGGAAATGTTGAGTGAGTTGCCTCAGGCCTCTTGTGTAACAACATTAATCATATTCATGAGAACGCCACTCTCATGACCTAATTGCATCCCAAAGGCTGTTCTCTCTAACATCCATTACCATGGGGAGGATTTTAACATATAAATTTTGGGAAGAACACAAACATTGAAACCACTTAATATATATGTATATACACATATATATTCTATCTATATCTATCTATATATAATATCCTGAATTGTCTAAATATATGGTGCCAAAAATGTATACACATTTTGAGAAAGGAAAAACTGTATTAAAATTGTAATAATATATCCAATGACAAAAGATGAATACAAGTCCCATTTGACTTGTGATTACAAGAGGAGCTCAGAGTGGTTACGAACAGTGTCCAGACACTTCTGATTACAGCAAACTAAAAGTAATACATAGATAATATCTCTTAAAATGTATATACATTTTTGGCACCCTATCTCATGTGTGTGTGTGTGTGTGTGTGTGTGTGTGTGTGTGTGTGTGTGTGTGTGTATTTTTTGCCCCCTATGGATGAGAAGTAAATTTTGTTCCTTTTTCCTGCATTGTCTTCCTATTTTTCTTTCTGTCTGGATAGAGGACTGCAGGAAGAGAGTCTGAGCTCACCTAAACACCTCTTTAACCTAGTATTCTACCTGGTTTGAGTTTAAGCAGAGGCATCAAGATAATGGATCACCTTACCAGTGTTTAAAGGACAATTCCAAGGATACAGCTGATTTCTCACTGATAAAAGTGATGCACTCAATTTATAGGTACTCATACAAATTTATTGTGTTGATTTTAAGGAACTGCATTCTAGCAAAAATATTACTTATCTTTGGTTTCACTGAATTTTTGTGATTAATTACTCAGGTGTGCTAAGTTTTAGGCAGATAGCTATTAATATATTATAACTCCAGTATTTAAAAAACCCAACTCTTTTAAAAACATATAATTTATATTGTACATGTGTCATGTTCATTTTAAAAATATAATCAGTTCTCTCCCCTGTGTTCTTGTAGAGGTGTATTTTGCTATATCCTTATTATAAGATCTGTATACTGATGTTACATGTGTGAATAATTACATCAAACCAAAAAGAAAAGCTCTTAAGTTTAAGTTAGTCACTACTCAACACTACAAGCAATGAGTAATTGAATCTTAAAACAAAATTTATGTTAAAGATTCTAACACTCTTCATCACAGAGGAATTTTATGTTTGTTAAGCTTACAAAGCATTTGGAAGATAGATCATTTAAAACGATTGTAACCAAATGAAATTTTTAAAACCTTTTGCAGAATAAATAAAAATCATTCCTCACTTTTAAATTAAAGCATCACTGTGGATTAAATACTCAAAGACAGAATAATCTCACAGACTAGGAAGGTTGAAATTTATAGGAGGGCAAGTTGTACTAGACAACTAGATAATGGATAATAGATACATATGGTTGGAGAGATTGGTTAGGTGTTAAGTTCTCTTGCAGTGTAGTAAAACATAATGCAGTACTTGAAGCCCCTGCTGCGGGAAAGAATCAGTATGCTGATTTTGTATGGTGTAAACTTAACTATGTTTCCCAGAATTGCCTTCCCTAAATGTTTCCCATTACAGTATGTCACAAGAGACATTTTTTATAAGATTTAGCAGACAAAAGCAAAGCAGCTGCCTTATTATTGGCTTGTGTATATTCAGAAAATTTGGGCAGGGTCACTAGTTGCTGCTATAGGTTACCCTTGTTTTCAGTTATTGTTGGCTTGGGACAGAAGGCAGGAATGAACTAATCATTTTCCTCTGGAGTTTTCTTCAACTTTTCCATCAGTGAGAACAGACATCATTCTACTTCATACTCATGGGTTCCAGTTTGTCCTTACTCTCTTCTGCTTTAAATGCATCATTCCTTCCTCTGTCTGCCCTTTGGACTTCAAGCTCCAGCATTCTTTCAACAATCACTTAACCGGCTTTCACAACTGTGTAAGATCAAATCTCTACAGCAAATTTCTTACTGTACATGTTTTATACTTCCCAGTGGTTCTGCTTTTCTGATTAAAGTCCAAGTGATACAGTCAGGCTGAGTCAACTGTTATTCAAAGGGTGATGATTGTTTACACTTTTATCTATGAATTTTGGTGTGTATGCAAAGTAATTCTTACAAACTATTTCAGATCTTAAGTTGTATGGCAAAGAAAGTGTACTTTATGGGAATTCAAGAGAAATAGGAACTGTTCTTTTCAGTGTGACATACATATATAGGCCACTTGAAAGGTTTAGTTTTTTTAAAAAACTTATGGTTATATATTTCAGTCATCAACACAATTTGTGACTTGTGAGGTGATGGATGTGCTAATTAACCTTATTTGATCATTTCACAATGTTTGCATGTACTGGAATATCACACTGTATCCCTCAAACACATACAATTATTATTTGTAAATTAAAAATTAAAAAATTTAAAAATGTAAACATCCATTCACCCACTGTCCACTTAAGAAACAGAACATTGCCAATACTACCTAATACATTAGAGCCAACCAGGTGCTCTTTTCAATAGCATCTTATTACATATTCTCTAGAAATAACCACTATTTTGACTTTTTGCTGTTAGACTTTTGTTCTTTGTTATGGTTTTAATATTATATACTATATATAAATATAATATATAATATTATATTTAATATTATAATATTATATCATTTATTTTGGTATATTTTTAAACAATATATGCGATCTAATTTATGTATATTTTTAATGGTATATTTTTAAATAATATATGCTATCTAATTTAACAATATATGTTATCTAATTAGTTAGCATGCTTTGTTACAAGCTATCTAATTTTCCTTTTTATGTTTTTTAAAAATAAACATCCTCAGGGTTGATAATTCATCTATAAAACATGTATAGGGCATTAATAATAAATTTACAATGAACATCATGAGGCATTGGCCTAATTGAAGAAATGAAATATTATCATTGAATTTGAAGCTTCTCTCAAACTCACTCCTTTATAGTCTCTTTGATTTAACATTAATACTACCCTAATTATTGTATCTATTATTATGACATTTGGGGGCATATTTTTACCTTATGTGTTTGGATACCTAAACTATACTATATTGTTTGTTATTGAATATTTGAAAGTTGCCCTCTACATTGCCCTACTCTTGATTCTTTGTGTTCTAGAATCATAATTATAGAGTGTCATTTTTCTTATATATTTTAAAATCAAAGCAGTTCCTCAAATTCAAGTTATAGGACTATTAGCAAGTAATTTTATTAATGATAGCTAAATATAAATGTATAAGGTCATAGCTATATGCAACCCCATTGTAAATGAGAATTCATGACTCATTTAAGCTCATTTAACTTCATTTTTAGTAGCAGAGACCCCCAAATTTGTATGAAACACATATTATGAGTCACTAATGTATACTCCCTTCATCAGACAAGTTTTTAATTAGAAATACAGTGAGGATCCTACAGTTTGTGTGATCACATATTGCTCAACATGAGGTTAATTATTAAAAAGATAATATAATTATTAAATATTCAAAAAGAAAGGTAATATTGATTAAAAAATTTGGATATACTGCCTTTAGTTAGTTTTTGTTTTATTTGACATTCAATAGCTAATCAATACTGAGAAATCTTTGTGAGACTTTGAAGCTGTTTAATTCAATTAATTCATAAAATAATTATCACATATTTTCTATGACATTCCAATTGTTCTAAGTGCTACATAAATGATCTTTGCTTTTAAAATAATAAAAGTAATTATACAGAAACCATAAGTATATATCCATCTATATTACATACATGACTATATAATATATAAATATTAATGTCTATATCTTCATTTAGTCAAATTAGGCAATTAAAGAAAGAATGATAAAATCAGGATTAGGAATGAACCAACTAAATTGCCCAAAGTCACCAGAGAAACTTTAATGGAGTAGAATTATTACAAGCAATGACAGATCAGCTGAATTTGAGAAACAGAAAACTGAACCAAAGCTCCAGGGGAAAAACAAACACACATGCACACACAGACACGCTTGCACATGGACACACACATCACAAATGATTATCTTTTCTGGTGTAGGATGATGGAAATAAGTGGAAAGCTAGATGGAGAATGAAAACAATGTGCCATTCATATGCAGAAGACAATGATCTGTTATAGAGTTTAAGTTGGAATTGGTAGGGATAGAAAAAAATTTCAAATTTAAGTTAATATTTAAGGACTGAGCTCCTCATTCAAGGCATGACTGTTGAACATATGTTCTAAACTCAATTATTCAAGTTATTCCTTTTCCTGTAGCCATTTATAGACTGTAAAATCTTAAGTCTCATATACTGAACCTGCAATTGATTCAGATTCCTTCCAAAATATATAGATACATACATATATATTATAGACGCACTGCCTGTTCATGGTAAATGTTTGAAAAATTTGAAGCTATCATTAAAAATTAAATTGATTTTTTGATGGCATTAAGAGTTTTTAAGAACATGATTTTTATTCATGAAGCAATACCCTTTGTGTGGATGCATTTTATTTAATGATTCCTCACTTAGAATTATATTGTAAACACAGCAATATAAGTGAAAACATAATGCAAACATAAATCAGAGAAGCAGTAAGGGGTTAAAATAATTTGTTTAATTCCATAAATAAAGCAATATTTGTTTGCTTTGCTTTCTGGTACCTCACTGCATACCTATACTGTGTATTACACACTCCAAACATTCAGAGCTCAATCTTTGGCTAAGCATTTTTGCAGGTATTATATTACTATCAGTAAACAGATAGATGCAGCATGAAAGGCCAAGACTCACTAGTCATTGATGGAATATAGGGAAGTATAGATATTTTGAGTAGATTAACTTTTACCATGTTGTCTCTGCCCTTAGAGCCAGTATGGAAGGTGACTAAGGATTGAGATGGGGGATTGCATAATGTAGAAAGTCAAATTGGCAAAGATAGCATGTATTATAGCAGCATATACATTACTATTACCCTGTTCATTTTTGCAATGAAGAAACTAGTAATTCTAGAAGCACGCTGTAATTGAATGGATACCTAATAACAGAAAGTAAAGAGCATCTCACATGAACTTGACCTAGAATAATGGATGTAAGTTCAACTAATTTCTTTAATTGCTAAAAAACAAGAGACATTTACTGCTAGATCCTAACAACCAGGTGCCATGTCTCATCATAGCCTCACAATTATCATCGACTAGAAAGAACATTGGGGCTAACCCTAGTACAAGGTCTACTCTGTTTACCTTAGTCACCTCAAGGAGCCCAAGACATTCCAGTCAACTCTTGTTAACTGGACTCTCACTCTCCCCATGTCTTCACACCTGCTCAGTGTCTTCTGGAAAGTGAGGATGTAAACCCAGGAATGAGTAAGGGGAGAGGGAGAGGAGCAGAGAAAAAGCAAGAGGAGTGTCTTGCCAGAAAAGAGTGGAATGCTTTGTTTTCACATCTGAACTTTCTGCTGTTAGTACCACTGCAGAAGCCTGTCACCAGGAATACATGGTGCCCTAAAGCTCCTGGAACATATATAAGACAGAATTGCTCGCTATGTGGGGGAAATCAGCAGGAGTCTCACTGCCTGAAATGTTCAGCTGAGTCAAATAAAGATTTTTGAGTCAGAAAGTGGCATGATTGAAGTTGTCATCTTGGAAAAAGAATATGATAAAGAAATGTACCCTAAAAAAATTAACACTGCTTTCGTGGCCTTTGATTGAGCTCAGTGTGCTTCCTTGAAAAATAGAACTATAAAATAGAATTTCCATTTTTAACACATAGCTGGTTTCCATTTAGCATGTAACTTCCTCCCTAGGCTACTTGCATTTGAAGGGGACAAGTTTACCCTGAAGGAATGACAGATGCACTGCAGAGGTTACAAGCTTGTATAGCTGACTAAGGCAGCAGCAGAAGAAAATGAATAAGGGAACTGACACTGCTAAAAAAAAAAAAAAAAAAAAAAACTGTCCTAATTTACAAGAAACACAGTGATTTAAAAATAGAAGAGAACAGGTTCTGGGGGTAAGACAGGCTAGGGTAAGTTAAGCTTCAGGACCCTGTAAATATGCTTATATCATTTAATCCCCCAACAATCCTAGGAGGAAGTTTTTATAATTATGTTCATTATACAGATGAAGAAATTGAAATATGGAAACTAAAAAGTAACATCCTGCTCAATATCCAAAGTTAGTAAGTGGTAGATCTCACAGATGAGGTTATAGCTGAATATTGAAAGATTAAAGAATATGGAGATTGCTCAGAGAAGAATATGGGGAAGATTCTTGGAAAATAGCTCTTTTCACAAGAAATCAGCAAAGCATACTAAACAGGATCATTTAAGAAAGGGGAAGGGAAGTTTTTAGTAAACTTGAGTGAAGTTTTTAGTAAACTTGAGTGTAGTTTTTAGTAAAATTGAGTGAAGAAAGGTGAGAATTTCAAGGAAGCAATAGGCCACATCGCCGAACATGGAGATGAGACTAAGTGACATATATCTCAAAAAGGTTGGCAGACATGTCTCTACAATGCAATCGAGTATTCCGTTAATATATTTCTTTCTTTTTTCTTCATTTTATTATAATGATGTGGGTACAAGTTAGGCTTGGGTACTTAAGTAGTCATATATTTCTTACTTAATCTTTCATTTTGTTTCTGTCATCTCTGCAATAATTGTTTTTGTTTTTCTCAAGTAGCCTGTATAATTGGCTATAAACAATTGTTTACCTGTAATTTAGGTATGCTCCTATACCTGAAAAAAATAAGTTATAATGTGTATAACAGTGCTTCATCTTTATGTAATGAGCACCTAAGCACATAAATGAAAAGAAGATGTAGCATTAGAGTTCCATGTTAGACTATCTCTTAGAAGAACATTAGATAGATTTTGAAGTGTAAATTCCTTTGTAGGTATCATTCTTTTCTTATGGAATATTAAATAATTAGCCTTTATATAGACTAGTTGCTGCAGATTTAGGCACAATGCTTTTTTTTCTTTCTTCCTTTCCAGTTTTCAAAATGAAACTGGTAAAAATGTAAATAAACAATGAGAATGTTCTGTGAGCTTTGTATATTAACATATAATAGAAACTACTATGCATGAATCTTTATTCTGCAGGAACCTTTATTCCTGGAGAAGTATTTATTCCTGTATAAGTTACAGAACTATCACGTTGTATAATTCATTCAATTAAATTATTATTTCTCATATTTTCACCAGACACTGTATTAGGTGATGTTAATACAGAGATTAAAGACACAGTTGCTCATCACAATGACCCCAAGGCCTAGTAGGAAAAAGAAAATATAAATAGTTTCACTACCCTTGTAATAAAAGTCAGCAGAAGATGCTCTGGAAGCTCAATGAAGATGCAACTTATATAGGGTGGGGGACAACAAGAGTCAGGGAAGGCTTTTCAGAGGAAGTGACAACTGAGTTGACCTAGGAAGAATAGTGTTAGCCAGTCAAAGCAGAGAATGCAAGGCTGAAAGGAAGTTTGACAGGGTATTTATTAGAACCAGAAGGAAAATGTGCAAGGAAGAGGGTAATGACTGAAATATAGAGGAGCCTCAACAAACAGGATTTTGCTTTCCTTTAACTCCTAGAAAATTTATTTACTTTGAGAACCAAGTTTAAAAAAAATGTAGACCTTTAGATATTAAAACTTTATTGGTTTTTTATTTTAGAAAGAAAAGCAAAAACATAAATGTGATATTTAGTTTTAAATGCATATTGAAAAATTATTAAAGTAGACTGCTATTTAGCATTGAGACACATTTATAAAAGTAATATCTAATATGTGAATTGGGATGTACAACATTTGTGTCATATTTTAACATAATATTATCCTACTGATATTCTGATACAACCTATCAAATTCAGAATATTTACTGACTGTACTATCATAAGGTTAAGATCCATAATTAATCTTTATGTCCTCACTTTGCCAATTATACCAATATATACGTGTTAAATAAAATTTTTAATTAAACAATATTTACATGTAATATTATTATATATGATAATTTAAATAGCTAATTCATTGATGTTTTAAATGAAATGATGTTTTAAACCTGTGGAATTGAGACAATAATATCAATACCTAATCTAATTCACTGACATATGAAAAAATAATGAAGTAAAAGTTACTTGGTAACCTGAAAGCAGTCTACAAATTTAAGGCATTTAAAAATTGCTTTTACAATTTTTAAAAATCATAATCTGAAATGAGCTTATATTCTTTATTCATATTGAGTAAAAGGAATTGCCTGACATTTATAAAAAAAAAAAATGTACTCAGCATAACATTTTGTATTCACTTTATACTGTTAAGTTTTAAGGCAGTCCTAAAACTGTCAAATTTTAAAAATTTATCCTATATTTATAATATAATTAGCATGCCATTCAGTTTTTAAAGCTATCTTTCTATGACAATCAACAAAAGTGTAGGATTTTTAAAAAAGATATCTCTATATATTCCCTCTGGTCTTATTGAATTAAATATATTTCACAGAGCAATATTTTAACTAATATTAGCATATTACAATGCTTACTTCACATTCTATCTGAGTCTATTTGATTTCTTAAGAATTAGAAAATACACACAAAAAATTAGAAAATTGGGAAAGAAATGTTATATATGTTAATATTTTGTTAAATAATATACAAATGGCCTTAGCATAAATATTACAGATCTATCTGAAAACTATATTTTAGTGCAATTTGTCAAAATTTTAAGTTTTAATATTTATTTACATTTATATACGTATATATTACATAATTATTTAAAACACTAACAATATATTGTATCATCACATTAATAGGTGTAAATGAGATCTAGGACAAAATAGTAACATGAAGGAAACAGTATTTCTTTTTATTTTTTATTTTTTTATTTTTTTGAGTTGGAGTCTCACTCTGTCACCCAGACTGGAGTGCAGTGGCCGCTCCCGGCCACCGCAGCCTCGATCTGCTGGGCTCCAGCGATCCTTCTGCCTCAGCCATCCGAGTAGTTGAAATTACAGGCGAGCGCTACCACACCTGGCTAATTTTTTGATTTATTGTAGAGATGAGGTCTCGCCTGCCCAGGCGGGTCTCGAACCCACGGGCTCAGGCAATCCACTCACCTCAGCCTCCCAAAGGCACGGGATTATAGGCTGAGCCACCGAGCCTGGCTGGAAATAGTATTTCTAAGGACATAGTCAATGCTTATTTCAAAAGGATAATTTTTTCCTCTTTTTTTTAAATGTACACCTGGCAATGTTAAAAAAAAAATCATTTTTCTAAATGGATTTGAGATATATGTTCTTTTGTTTTCTGCAGAAAAGTCAAGATAAGCTCACTGCATCAGTCTGAAGAACAAGTAAAGATATTAAGATTATAGAATGAATAGGTCAACCTTAAGCATAAATATATTTTGGCACCTAATATGAAAATAAATTAGAATCAGAAAAACTGACACCTTGAGAATAAGCTGTATTCAGCTTCATTTGGTGTTCTGTTGGGACTTAGTTATACATTTTAAATGCTATTAGTTTCAAGTCTTAGCTAGGAAGAAAACGTTTTTCTTAGTAATCTCCCATCTGCAATCATGATAAGTAATTTATAAGTGGCTATAACAAATGTGTAAAATTTAGGTTTGCGAAGACATTAACTTCATTACCAACATTATATCAGGCCATTTCAAATATGAAACCAAATTTCTAATAAGAAATTTTTCCCTTTCCAAGAGTAACTTAATTTTTTGGTGCTCTTTCTCAAATACTAAGACATCAAGGAACATATTTGTGTTAATCATTTAATCATTACCTCTTATTAACAAATATCTTGAATTATTACAAAATAGACTATAATTCTCCTATGGAAATATTAAGACTGTCCATTTATCTCAGTATATTTCCTGTGTGTGTGTGTGTATGTGTGTGTGTGTGTGTGTGTTAGAAGGCATAAGATGTATTTAAAAAGGAAAAAAAATCAGCATTATAGTCAAAGGCATAAGTACAGAGATCTTGAGTGATACTCCAGAGAGACTGTCATTACTGTAGCAACCTTGAGGAACAAAAGTAACATCATTCACCATGTGTGGTCAAGGCCTCATCTTATGACCTTAAACCCGCTTGCTTCATTATTTTGTTTATTGTTTATTTGTTCTTCTCCTCTTGCTGCCAAAGCTTTTGCTCACTTGGCTAACATTTAGTCCTATTTTTCTTTTAATTGAGGCACAATACATTGGTTCTTCCATTGATGGGAAAAGTTTCATTAACTCCTGTGCCTATTTCTTACTGCTTCTGAAGCTGTACTGGTAACCTAATTATTGGAATGTGTGCAACTTTAAATGATAATGTTAATTGTATTTTAATTTGAAAACTATCCTTGAGTAGTCAGTTTGTGTCAAATTAGAAATATTCTTGGAGTGCTTTATTAAATCAAGTATGAAGCTGAAAATAGTTTCTATTGATAAAGTTGAGAGTACTAAGGCTATTATTATTCCTAAACCAGAATTTCTTCCTATAACTGACTGAAATTATTTAGTAAAACTAATGTTGGTGTGAAACTAGAAATAGATCCTCAGAGAGAACATTTACTGGCCTGATATATTGCCATGTTCCCTAAAATATCTTCAATAAAGGCTGATGGTATAGTGCCAACGTTCCATTTATGAAGAGGAATTATAATGGCACAGAGGTGGGGAAGACAAGATTAGTACACAGGCTTTCTTGATGTTCTGTTTCAGTCTATAGCACATTTAGGAGGAATAAAAGAATGAATGGACTAAATATCCTTCAAGTAAACCGCCATGGTATTTGTTTTGGCTAAGCTTTAGAAAAATTTGACCTAAGGCTGATTCAGGATTCTACTGTGACAAGCACCTGGAGTGCAGTTATTCCATGCAGCCAACTAATTGGAGAGCCATATGTTTTAATATTTAGCCAAACTAGGGTTAGGACTGATATTTTGATACCATCTTGTGAATGTTGATTAGCTGAACAAGGGCATATGCTGAACAGACAAGGCTGTGTCTTTTTCTACTTGCTTTCTGTGGTGTCTATTACGGATTCATAAAGAGTTTTAAGTAAATAGTGGACTAAAATTGTCAATGCATGTGGCAATAAACCAACATAAATCCAAAAATGGACATTTTACTAAGCAGTAAAAGTACTATAGATCAAATAAACAATATATCCTTCAATGTAAGAATGTTGTAAGAAGAGAGAGTTGAGACTTTTTACTAACTGAAAAAGTATCATAGTATGCCCAGATCATTTAATTAAAAATTTCTCTACATTGCAACTAGGTGCTTACAAATTAGAAATAATACTATTATCTGTCTATTCCTGTGTCCATTTTTTATATTTTTGTATGCCTGAATAATTAATTTTAGAAAAGAATATTCATTTTAGTGTTAACTGTGAAAGAGAAAATATATCAAATAAATGCTGAGTCAAATGTCTTATTATTTCTCATGTGTCTTTTTATGTAACGATTACTAATACATTATAATTTAGGGTAGGTAATTTGATGAGATTAAATTTTTCTGAAAATTATTTGGTGAAGTCATGAGTGAGGCTATAACTATATTCAGGATGGATGAAGGGCAAAAAAACATAAGAATTCTAAATAATTTTGAAAGACTCACTAGAATGAGAAAACATTAAAGTTGCCTTTGTTTTTAAACTTGTCATTAAATTTCATCATAATTTACTAAGATCTCTTTATATGCACCGCTTTGCAGATGGCCTCATTCATATATGATTTGTAACAGCTTTCTTCTCAAATAGATGTTTTAAATATGTACCAAAATAAATCAGAAACATATTTGGTTATAATTAACAAGATAGAGTATTTTTATAAGTCCAAATATGCTTGTTCTAAAAAACAAGCCCATTTAGACTCCTTAAAAACTGAGCTATAATTGAGTGACGACGGGACACATGGGACAGTAATTCTCTTAACTCCTTATTTCAATTACTGATTTAAGATAACTCCTTTTTAAAATTTACCTTTTTTTCACTCTTTACTATTAGTATTAAAAACACATCTAATCCTGGCATTGTTCATTGATAGGAATGCACAAGATGCTGAATAAATGCATTCAAATGAGCTAATTATAAACATTTTACAAATGAAAATTAAAGAACATTTCATTTGAATTCAGTTTCTTTATGTGTAAAATGAGGATGGTTGATAAAAGACTGTTCATAATTTTTAAATTCAAAATGAATAATTTGCCACAAACACATAATTTAGAGAATGATGTGGGACATTGTGTCAAACTATTGCAATATAATTTTTGATTACCCGGGAGGTTTATTAGATCTAGAAATGATTTTATTCCATTACATAACCTATGATGTTTCATGGTGGTAAATGAAAATTTGCAAGGGCAGATCAAGGCTTCAATAGAAAAATAATTACTCTTACAGGCTGTATTAAACATATATACACTTTACATGCCAAAACAGGTAAACAAAAAATGAAAGGCTATTCCATTTCTTCAGATCAAACTTATTTTACAATGCTCATTACTCTGTATATCTTTCATTCATCTATGCATGGGATTTATATACTCATTTAGTACATACACAATTTTTCCTGTCACTTCAACTTAACCTTAGAAACTGAGCACAATGTTATTTTTTAATATCTTTACTTAAATAATTTAAAATAGCAATATCATAGTCCACTATGTGAACCTAACAAATATTATTTAGCCATTCTTAAATTATTATATACTTAAGATATTTCCAGTTTTCACTAACAAAGCTCTTAAGTTATGTCTCTAGGACCATGACAAAACTATTTGTAACACTGAGTTGATTGTTGAGTCAGGGTTTTCTTTCAGAACATCTCTTCTCAAAGGGCAGAATTTCTATATTACTTAGAGGTCCTTCTGGGGTGGAGGCAGGGGAGACTGGGATTACTGCTAGCTACTATCTTGTGAAAGACAGTAATTGTCTTTTTTTCTTTTTTGCAGAAAAAGCAAGAAATTTTAGAGCAAAAAGCAATCTACTGAATTACTAGAACTATTTTGAAAATATTTGAATTTCCTGACCCATTTCTTCTAGGTAAGAAAGGTTCAGCCATGCTATAATCAAATCTATTTTAAAATACCTTGGAGAACTTAAAATATTATAAACAAATGATTTGCTTCTATGCTTCTAGGTCTTTTAAGAGTATATAATTTATTCAAATGAAAATATGACATTCTCAATGAAAGATGCAAAAAATGATTTTTAACTGAGACATTTATTTATTTATTTATTTATTTATTTATTTATTTATTTTTTGAGTTGGAATCTCACCCTGTTGCCCAGACTGGAGTGCAGTGGCCGCTCCCGGCCACTGCAGCCTCAACCTGTTGGGCTCCGGCGATCCTTCCGCCTGAGACATTTATTTTTTAGGCATTAATGTTAATTTTAAATGATAGAATTAAAAATTTAATATATTTAAAACTACAAACATCACAAGTTATTTAAGGTAAATCACTTATAAAGATATCAGATATATATTTCTGTAGGCAGAGAGATGCTATATTTCTTCCTTTTGAAATCTTTTCCTTGTGAAATTTCCCTTTTCATTTCCTTTATTTCCATCAAATAGTAAATACTGTGCATTGGGGAAGAGTTAGTATATTGTCAAAAGATTTAGTCTCTCAAATTTTTCTTTCCCCAAACCTCAAAAACATTAAGGAGATCACGTTTGGTATGTCTGCAGCATCATATAGGAAGTACTTCAGATGGGAAACTGTTAAAACTTATGAGTAAAGATGTTCCTCTTTATTAGAAAAAGATTTCCTAGGCTTGGGTGATGAGAGAGATTGAAGGCAATTTATGGGAGTATAGTGAAGTTAAGAATGGGAAAGAAAGATCCTAAGTTATACCTTCTAGGAAATGCCCCAGTAGGTAGGCATGAAGAAATCCTTCCCTAGAGAGGATGTGGAAGTTGAAGGCAAGACACAGAGAGTCAATGGATTCATTGTGTAGGTATCTAAGGCCACTGAGAATCTAGTGAATTTCACAATCCTCAGAATGACACTGAAGGAGCAAAAACAATTCTGTGCCTCCTTTATGGCCTCCTAAACTACTGGAACCACAGAAATAGGAAAAGGGATGGCTCACTAAAATGTATGAACCAAGACCAAGGACAAGATGAATTTTTCAGTATTTACCTTATAGACATAACTTGATTACCAAACAGGTAATCACTTACTTTCCCCTACCCTCACTCTGATAAACCCACAGGATTTTGTACACAATGGGAGCTACTGTAGGAGGATTCCAAACGGATGCAGATTAAGTTTTCACCAATGTAGTGAACAGGACTTGAAACAGAACTTGAGTTTGGTTACAGAAAAATAAATAATTGAGTAGAATTTGCCATTTACACATCTGAGACTGTTGACTGAAATCTATAACTACTACAAATAGAAAAGGCTTTGCCCTCCATCATGTCTTTAATAAAGTCTTTATTTTGTGTAATTATTATCTGTTTGCAAGGCTAGTGTTACTATTGATTATATATAGTATTTCCCCAGAGATACTTAATAGAACATATTATCTACCTTGGATTTTAAAGTCATACTAGACTGATAAGTCTGAATGCCTTATAAGACTTCAATAAAAATTGATGCCTTACTTTTTGCAAATTCAGACAAAATATTGACATCTGTATTAACGCCAGTCTTTTAAAGTACAGTCACCAAATAATTGCTTTGAAAAAAACTTATTCATGGTATTAAGCTTTAAATTGCCATTTATAATTTGAATGTTTCATGACACATTTTAAGGTTACATCACAAAGTAAGTCTAAAGATAATCACTTTGAATAATAATGCATATGAAATTAACATAAAAAGTCATATCATTTCAATAGTGTGGTAACAGTATGGATAGATAGATTGATAGATATAGATAGATAGTAGATACATAAATAAATAAATAAATAAACAGACCTGTGAAGATTCAGAGATACCCGGTTACCTGAGGGAAAAGTCCACATCTAATTCATATTTTATCCCATCGGATAGTAAGAACTATTCATCCATTATTGTTAATAGTTATTTTTATGAATAACATATCATTCATAAATGTTTATTTAGTGATTAAATGAAACAAGCAGATGACTACTTTTTTAGCACTTGTTAGAAATAATGTATCTACTGTCTCTATAATGTGCAGTTCGAGCCACACATTTAAAGTTACTAAACTAGCTGGGCATGGTGGCACATGCCTGTGGTTCCAGCTACTTGGAAAATTGAGGTAGAAGGATCACCTGAGCCCAGCATTTCGAGGCTGCAGTGGTCGTGAGCATGCCATTGCCCTCCAGCCTGGGCAATAGAGTGAGACTCTGACTCAAAAAATAAAATTAAGTTGCTAAACACTGTATTTGATCTTATCACCCAAGGTAAAATTCTAACCACATAATATTAAAAACATGTAGCTTTTCCTCCCTTCACTAGATGTACCTTTAGAATTCAATATGGAATTCAGTCATTACTTCCATAGTGACTTAATATTTTAATATAGAATTTCTTATATTGACTAAATTTGTTCATATATCTAACTTTTTTTGAAAAACAAAGTTTACATAAAGAGATATAATAAATGCACTTTCTAAGGGTTAAGATGTAGAAAATAATAGCATGTACTATATTTCTATGGAATGTTTAAAAAGTGAAAAATCCACCACAGTCTACTACAAAGACATTTGTAATTATAGAATCGTTCATTGCTTGTCTACAACACTAGTTACTAAACTGACCTGTTAGTAGGGTAGGGCTTTGGAGTTTGTTTTATAAAAACTTGAATTTGAATTTTAGTTCCGTAACCTATTAGTAGTTTAATTTGTATAAATTATTTAACCACTCTTAACTTCTCTGTAACTGTAGGAAAACTGGTGAAAATAATTAACTTTAGCAGTAAAACGAGACCTTAAAAACACTTAAGTAAGTTAATAGTCTAAATCTTGTCATAAAGAGAAAAACTATTACGAATAAATAAACAAGGAATTAGGAAAGATAGTTGATGCAATAATATATCATTAAGAAGTAAAAGTTGAAGTGAGGACACCTAAAATATTGAAAAAGACTCAATGTCAAAATATTTTCTTTTTTTTTTTTTTTTTGAGTCGGAGTCTCACTCTGTCGCCCAGACTGGAGTGCAGTGTGCAGTGGCCGCACCCGGCCACCGCAGCCTTGACCTGCTGGGCTCCGGTGATCCTTCCGCCTCAGCCTTCTAAATAACTGGAATTACAGGCGCGCACTACCACACCCGGCTCATTTTTGATTTATTGTAGAGATGAGGTCTCGCTGCCCAGGCGGGTCTCGAACCCGCGGGCTCAGGCAATCCACTCACCTCAGCCTCCCAAAGGCGCGGGATTACAGGCTGAGCCACCGAGCCTGGCAATGTTGAAATTTTTAAATGAAAAATTAATTTTACTGAATGAGATAAATTAAACATAATTTTAGACTCAATATACGACATATAACAAATATTAAAAATCTTAAAATGCAGCAAACTTTATTTGAAAGTATCATTAATCATTCAATAACTATGTACTAATTGATTTATATGTGCTAGGCAATACAACAGTAAATAAATAGACACCGTTTTGACACTCAGAATGCTAACAATGCAGCATGGGAGATACATGGTAAACAGATAATGACAAAAATAATAATGAATTAAAACTGCAGATAGTTTTAGGAAAAAGAAATTCTATGTCTTTTGAAAAAGGGAGATGCAACTTGGACCTTTGGAAGGAAAAATCTCCCTAAGGAAGTATCGTAACAGCTAAAAATGAAGTAAAGAAAAGGGTGAGGTAGCTAAACTGGGAGAGTCGAATTTGTGAATAGATGGCAAATAAATATTGTGTTGGATTTATGTATATTTTTATCTCTGTTACATCCAAAGGAAACTTACTATATCTAACAGTTAAATCACAAAGTGATAAACAATTGATGTCTGGTTTCTGGTTCTTCTCCACGTAAGGATCTTGGAAGTCCATTCTTTTCTAACAAGTAAAAAGCTGAACCAGCAGAAAAATCAACAACTCTCCTTAGCTCTATAAGAGAGGGGAAGTCACAGGACAAACCAATGCCCTCAAAAGTGGAGTGACAGATAGGTAGATACAGAGAAGCGTAATTCCCAGGGCAGAAATTTCCATGGGAACTGGTGCTAGGGTAGGAAAAACCTGAACTTTAATTGACAAATTGCTGGAGTCTTGGTATGGACAAGTCTGAGAGTTTAAAATTCTAGGAGGAGCAAGTCATAAAGGGGCCAAATGCTTTGGTGAGTTTTACTTCCAAAAGGTTTATCAGGTTTTCACAGTAAATTTTTGAGAAAAATCCTCTCATGCTTCTGGCAGGGGGAGGGGAAAAGAACCCATACTGAAATATGCCAGGCCACTCTTTTCTTAACAAGGTCTGCCCAGGAGAAACTATCAATTCAGCTTCTAACCTGCTAAATTGATGCAAATGACCAGGGCGATGGGAAATGTCCAATTTCAGCCAGTTCTAACCTTGCATGTAGGAAAAGGGAAATATCTAACTTGAGCTCATTCCAGTTACCTGTCCTGCCTAAAGTGGGGAACAGAGACTGAGAAACACTTGAGATGTTCGAAGTCCAGAGGTACAGGTTCACTAAACACTTAGACCTAATCATAGGATTAGAGAGTGCTTCCCCTTCCCCACACCCTACCATCACAGTACTAAAAGTCTATTTACAGCACTTCACATCCAGCTACAGACAAAAAATGACAAGGCATATTTAAAGACAAAAAAAAAAAAAAAAACCCACAATTTGAAGACACAGAACAAGCATCAGAACCAGGCCTGGCAGGAATGTCACAATGATCAGACTGGGGATTTTAAACAACTATGATTAATATGATCATTGCTCTGATGGATAAAGTAGACAACATGTAAGAACAGATGGAGAATGTAAGCAGAGAAATGGAAATCTTCAGAAAGACCCAAAAAGAAATGCTAGAGATCATAAGTGCTGTAACAGAAATGAAGAAGGTTTTTGATAGGTTTAATAGTAGACAGGACATGGCTAATAAAAGAATATTTGAGTTTGAGAATATGTCAATAGAAACCTCCAAAACTGAAAAGTAAAGATAACAAAGACTGAAAATAAAATAGACAGAATAGAATATCCAAGAAATGTGGGACATTACAAAAGATATAACATGCGTGTATGTACACACACACACACACACACACACACACACACACACACTCACACACACATACACACACAGTGGGAATACAAAAATAGAAGAAAAGAGAGAAAGAAATAGAGGAAATATTTGAAACAATTATGACTAGAATTTCCCCAAAATTAGTGTCAGACATCAAACCACAGATCCAGGAAGCTCAGAGAACACCAAGCATGTTAAATACCAAACACAAAACAAAACAAAACAACATTACACTAAGAATATCATATTCAAACTACAGAGAATCAAAAATAAAGAAAAATATTTCAAAAGAAGGGGGGGAACCTTATCTACACAGAAACAAAACTAAGAATTACACCTGACTTCTCACAACCACGCAAACAACAGTGTAATAAAATATTTAAAGTGTTAAGAGGAAAAAAAGACATAAAAACACAAACCTAGAATTCTTTTCCCTGTGAAATTATACTTAAAAATGAAAAAGAAATAAAGACTTTCTCAGAGAAACAAAAATAGAGGGAATTTGCTGCCAGTAGACCTGCCTTGCAAGAAATATTAAAATAAGTACTTTAGACAAAAGGAAGCAAATACATCAGAAACTTGAATCTACATAAAGAAATAAGAGTATCAAAGAAAGTATAAGTGAAGGTAAACTAAAAACATTTATTTTTTAATCTTAATTAATCTAACAGATAACAATTTGTTCAAAATAATAATAGCAACAATGTACTTATACATGGGATACTATCAATCCATTATTTTTTAGCCAGTCCAGCGTAATGAAAAAACATAAGTTAGTGAGTTTTTCATGAAGTCAAACATTTTCAATGAAAGGATACCAACTTTGTTTTGAGACTTTGTCCTTCTAACATTTTTGCTGTTAAAAATATCCTTACCTTTACAGAATGATGATGTATATAGAATTTTTTTCTTTTCTACTATTTTGGATGACAAAATAAAAATTTGGAAAACTTCAGATACATTACTTTTTCTTTTATTTGAATGTTTTGTGATTTTTGAAAGTCTGGAAACCATGGTCCTAAGGTATGTCAGTAGAGTGGTAGGTAACAAGATTCTGAGATGTTTGCATACAAAAAAAGAAACATTCAAAACCCTAGATACTTCTACCATGAAAAAGAAGTAATGCCAATTATCTGAAGGAATATTTATGCATGTTAGAGTGAAAAATAATTTCTTGCATTTACAGAAAATCTTCATGGCTAATTCACATTCCATTTTATATAATTGAATGTATTAGCAGGTGTGTCTAATTAAAAAAATAATCAAGCTTTCATTGAAGAGCTTTGTTCACTCTCAAACTGAAAAAAAGTTGGGGACTTAATCAGATATCTATTCCTGACTTTCAAACTCTGTGGCTCAAAACAAAATCATCTGTATTTCTAATGACTCCGTGTGTTGACCAGGGTTTCCTAAGAGGCTACATTCATTGGCGAGTGGACTGGGTAGGGCAGGGCAACCCTGTGCATGTCTGCCACATGGTGCTTACAGATGGGCCCCCTCTTCACCACATCGTCTTTCATCCGGGCATGTCATGGCAGTGTCAGAGCATCACTCCAAGGGGACAGGCTTCAATGCACACACACTTATTGAGCCTCTGCTTGCATCATGTTTGCCTTTGTCCACTCACAAATGTCACAGGACCAAGCAAATACACAAAGGCTTGAGATTCTGAGAGGTATGACTCACGGGGGCATGAAACTACAGTATTCTACCACAGGGACCCTATGTTCAGGTCCCTTCAGTCTTCTTTGGTATAAGTATGAGGAGTCTAGTTGTAGATTTTCTTTTTATTTATCTTTCCTGGGTTACTGGGTTCCTCTTGGTTCTGTGACTACATATCTTCTTCCCGTTTACATATTAGCATATCAGTCCTTAAAGGATGGAAATGTTTTTAACCTCTTTAATTTAAAAGAATAAGTACCTTCTTTTAAGGTCAAAATGATCACTTAGATACAGAATAACTCTATTCATTAAAAACCATTTAGTATAAAACAAAATCTGGAAATTTTAATGGACTACAAATTGTGGGGCAGGAATCTAATCTTTTTTGAATGCTTCCTGCATATGAGGCACTTTATGTATTTTGTAATTTAATACAAATTAGAATCCTAGAAAGTGAGTACTATTAGCCCTATTTTACAGTAAGTTTATCAAGTGTCAAAGTTACTGTTAGTAAAATTAGAAACTAAGACCAACCCAGGTTGATTGGAAAGTTCATGCTCTTTCCACTATTCAATACCAACATCTAGTGTTTGCTATCATGAATACTTGAAAAGGCTAAGAGTGTGCTATCAAGAGAAGGAAAAAGAATGCTTTGCAGGGTGTGGAGAGGAAGAGGATAAAAATATATAATAGGCTGCCTCAGGTAGCATAGCTAGCAGTATTAACAGAGTCAGAGAGACTTCAGTATGCAAATATATCAATTATCACATTAGTATACATAGAGGAAAATGACTAATTAAAATCAATGTTTTATATATACATAACTATTATATATGCATGATGTATACATTATAAACATACATGCCATGATAAGATCCTCACTCAAAATAAAATGGCATAGAAATTTAAAAGCAAAGTGATGGAAAAAAGACACTTAGCAATATCAAGAAAATCAGTTTCTTGAGACATTTGTAGACAGACCAAGAAAAAAGTTAATCTCTACAGCAATTTCTGTACCTATAAATATTCCATACAGAAAAATTATCTATAGCCCAATTCATTTTAACTTATTTTCAAATAGTCTTTTTGGTGGGTAATCGAAAAAATATTCTAAAATGTCTAAATATAATATGTCTACTGCTTCCTTCTTGTCTCCATGATTTGCTCCCAGATAGCAAGCAAAAGATCAGATTCAGATATTTCGTAATATCTGAACAGGTCTGGAGATAAATAATTCCACTAGTACCAAATGAAATCATTGGCATGTTTAATATAAAGATAAAAATAATTATTTGAACAAGTAATTTTGGCATTGTGAGATTAACACTGGAAAAAGATGACAGCCTGAAGTCAGTATGTTTTCTTTGTGATTTGTGAGTAAGTTATTTAGCCCATCTGTGGCAAAGATTTCTAATTTCTATTTAACTATAAATTCTACCAACTTTAAATAAATGGTCGAAGTATGATAGGAATGAGATAACAGCTTGCTTTTCAAAGAGTATTTTTTATTATATGACCTGAAGTACATAATAAAATCCTTTTCCAATTCCTGTATCAAGTTGAGAGATTAATTAATACAATATTAGATAAGGTACAGAGAATACAAAGCTTATATTGAATCAAATGGTTTCTCAGCATAAGTGACTGCCTGGAACTAAAATAATCTAAATTTAAAACAAATACTTCTTTTTTAGGCAAAGATTTGGATGATATTAGAAAAATTTACTTAAGAGTTTCTTTATTCTAGGAAGATAAAAGTATTATTGGGTTGCATATTTGTTATACATAGATTACCTATGCATGATGCTTACAAGCAACCTCTAAATATTAGAATCACAAAGTCTTAAGGTTAGAATATAATTTATTATTTACTAAGGATTCTTAAATACCCAATTAACACTGTTTTCAAAATTATATTAACTTGTAACATAACAAATGCTGAATTCCACTCTTTATTTCTCTTTGACATTTTTGGATACCACTTCCCAATGTTGAGCAAGTTACCTGCCTCTTTGTGCCTCAGTGGAACATATCTGCAGCTATTTCATAGGGTTATGATGAGGATTAAAGTAGTATCTGCCATATAACCCTTGTTTCTCATAAAGTGCATTCTTTCTGCATGTCTTTAAATATCAGTGTTCCCTAGAACTTCATTCTGGAACTACTTCAAGTAGCACATCCTTCTCCATTGTTGACAGATAGCTTGGGCTCTTTTTGATTCACATCTATAACCTTCTATGACATCACTAGCTGAATATTTTTAAAGTACCTCAACCCATCATGCCCAAAACGAAATTAATTCTTAATCTCTCACTCTCACTAAAACTCTTCCCATTCCTGTGTATCTCAAGGTTCCCTTGAATAGCACCAGCATCAACTCCATCTAGTTGACATCCAATGCAGGAAAAACAAAAACAATTCTTCACTCAGCATCAATAATATTTTGGCAACCAAACATGATTATTCAGCTTTCTACATGTTTATTTGCTTACACTCCCATCACCATTCTTACTTGGCTATCACTCCTAAACTACTGAAACTACTTCCTGACTTTTCTTCCTATCTCCAGTTTATGTCCATCTGCAGCATAAGCCATCTACCCTTCTCTAGTGTCAGATAATAAAACAGACTAGATGTTTTATTTATATACATTTTATTTAAAAGCCCTGACAAAATGAGTTACAGAACTTATTCTACACTAATGGAGTTGAACCAAGGCAGAGAAGAAAATTCAAGTTGCCTATGCTACCACAACAGAAAGTGATGGGTTTGAAATTTGCCATATTTATCCACATTCCATTGCTCCCTCCTCTCAGTATACAGCTTGCTAGTCAGCCATCTAATTTCTAAGATTTTATACATATATATGATCTTTGATTTATGTATGTTTTCCAGATAGAAATATGAATTAAAATATGACATTTATGTTGAAAATAAAAATCACGTGGGATTCTTTATGATAATTAAATGCACTTCTGAAGGAATCTGATATAAGCTGAGAGCTCAATGAAAGAGGGAACCCCCCAAAAAACAGAATTATTTTTTGGAGGTTGGTCCCCTTGTAGTACAGGCTTCCCCAGCTAGGTTAGTGTTCTAGAAAGCCATCATCATCAGTGCACCAGCTAGCGTTGTTGTGAGAGGCTGCATTTGGCTTCAGTGAATTTTTTTTTTTTGGAGACTCTTTCAACATGTTTGCCCATTTCATGACGTGTGATCTGCAGGTGCCCCTGCCCACACCGTCCTGAGTGTTCAGCAGTTTTTGACCAAAATTGGCAAGACCCCCATACCCCACCCTCCCTATTCACCCAATCTTGCTCCTAGTGACTTTTTTGTTTTTCCAGTTGAAAAAAGTCCTGAAAGAGACTTTGACGATGTGGAAGGCATGAAACAAATAAACAAAAAAAAGGGAAGACATACTAAGAGTCATTAAAATTGATGAACTCAAAAATTGTTTTCAGCAGTGGAAAAAGCATCTTGATAGGTGTATTGCATCAAAAGGAGAGTACTTTGAAAGTTTAAATATGTAAGAATAAATACACAATTTTATATAAATAAATTTTGGATTTTTGGGGTCCCCTTGTACATATAAATAATCTAAGTTTTACTTACCAGTTTTGCAAAATATATGTACATTATTCAAAATTTAACAGCAAATTCTCCTTGGTATACTACAGTGCATTAGCATTATGAAATTAATATGCTTTCTGATATATTCTGATCATGAGGAAATCAATATGCTTTCTGACATATTCTGATCCTGAGGAAAATTTTAGAAATTGTTTCTTCTTCTTCCTTGATAACGTTTAATTAGCTGCTTTCTTTCTTTATAATGAATCAACTTGAAAACAAATATCCCTTACACTAGATAAAGATTATCTTTTATATATGTATATAACATATATTAAATCATTCATACAATGGAGTTAAGGAAATTTGGTAACATTTAAGGCTTCATTGTATATTTCATGCCCTAGAACTTTCTATTGCTTAGTAGCCTCTTAATAGTTGTAAATAGCCAAAAGATGTGAAATTCAACATAATAACAGATGAGATAATTAACTTGACATATATGTCTAATCTTAGATGTCTAAGATTAAGAGATCATTACATTTTTGAACAGCTAAAAGTGAACTTGAGGGTGAAAGAAAATGCAGCAGAAAAAGACACTACTAAGAAATAAAGGCACAAATGTAATTCTCATACAATATAAAATAAACATGTGTCAGAAATTTTAATTAATGTGGAAATGAATAGATGTTATAACTGGTCCAAAAGACAACTCAATATATCATATATTTATATACATATAAAATACGGAAATAAATTTACAAATGAATGAAAAACTGGCAATTATTATCTATAGTTTCATAATCAATAACAGCCCACTGGAAGCAATTACTATCAGTTTTCTGTTACTTAATTTCTACCTCTATAAAGCTGTACACTTAACTAGTCCAAGGCAAGCAAAGGCAGATAACCCAGAAAGATGAACTAGCCCAACACCCACTAAATTTCAAAGTCTTTGATGATATTTCCTTATAAAAATAAAGAACATTTGTTTATTTCAGAATTAGTTCAAACATTAACCTTGAATGTCCAATGCATAACTTTACCTTAAACACATTCTCATCTGAATAAAGAGTAGCTCTAGAAAATTTAGTTTTATAGTTTTACATTCTTGATTTGACTCAGTGAAAGTTCAAGATCTCAGAAACAATTTTTTAAAAATGAAATTTCTAACCAGGAGAGACAGAATCATTCTTTACTAATTAGCTTTCCCTAATTAATAGGTCTATTTTATGCTTTCAAATAGATGTAGTTGGAAGTGAATGAATTAGAAATCTGAAAAAATTTGATTATAGTAGACAACAAAACTGACAAGGATGGACTTTACTCATTTGAGTTTAGAACATAAACAACAAAAAACTTGAGTTAGAAATATTTGCTCTGGTATGTATTCTCTTTGTAACCACAAGCGTGTTTATCTTTTAACCTCTATGTGCTTGAGTGTCTTCATTCAAAGTAGTGATAAAATCACTCTTTGAGAGTTGTTGTCAGGATAAAATTAAAAGCATGTGTACAAATTGCCTTGCACAGTGTGTATATAAGTAAGGTGCACCTGGCAGGGTGCAGTGGCTTAAGCCTGTAATCCCAGCACTTTGGGAAGCAGAGGCGAGAGGACTGCCTGAGTCTAGGGGTTCCAGTCTAGCCAGAGCAACTTGGTGATTCCTCTCTCTACAATAAATGGAAAAAAATCAGCCGGGCATGGTAAT
>NW_007052010.1:22213-27776 GCF_000164805.1 Carlito syrichta | reverse complement strand
GAAAACAATTTTTTTTTTTTTTTTTTGAGTTGGAGTCTCACTCTGTCGCCCAGACTGGAGTGCAGTGGCCGCTCCCGGCCACCGCAGCCTCGACCTGCTGGGCTCCGGTGATCCTTCCGCCTCAGCCTTCCGAGTAGCCGGAATTACAGGCATGTGCTACCACGCCCGGCTGATTTTTTGATTTATTGTAGAGATGAGGTCTCGCTGCCCAGGCGGGTCTCGAACCCGCGGACTCATGCAATCCACTCACCTCAGCCTCCCAAAGGCGCGGGATTACAGGCTGAGCCACCGAGCCCGGCTGAAACAATTTTTTAAAAATGAAATTTCTAACCAGGAGAGACAGAATCATTCTTTACTAATTAGCTTTCCCTAATTAATAGGTCTATTTTATGCTTTCAAATAGATGTAGTTGGAAGTGAATGAATTAGAAATCTGAAAAAATTTGATTATAGTAGACAACAAAACTGACAAGGATGGACTTTACTCATTTGAGTTTAGAACATAAACAACAAAAAACTTGAGTTAGAAATATTTGCTCTGGTATGTATTCTCTTTGTAACCACAAGCGTGTTTATCTTTTAACCTCTATGTGCTTGAGTGTCTTCATTCAAAGTAGTGATAAAATCACTCTTTGAGAGTTGTTGTCAGGATAAAATTAAAAGCATGTGTACAAATTGCCTTGCACAGTGTGTATATAAGTAAGGTGCACCTGGCAGGGTGCAGTGGCTTAAGCCTGTAATCCCAGCACTTTGGGAAGCAGAGGCGAGAGGACTGCCTGAGTCTAGGGGTTCCAGTCTAGCCAGAGCAACTTGGTGATTCCTCTCTCTACAATAAATGGAAAAAAATCAGCCGGGCATGGTAATGAGTGCCTGTAGTTTCGGCTACTTGGAAGGCTGAGGAGGAAGGATTGCCTGAGCTCAGCAGGCTGAAGCTGGAGTGGTCGTGAGTGTGCCACTGCACTTCAGCCTAGGTGACTGAATGAGACTCCCACTCAAAAAAAAAAAAAAAAAAAGGTAAGATGTATCTGTTATTGGGTAAACGAACTTACTGGATCTTTCCCAGAGCTTGAGCTGGATGCTTGATGCTAGAGATGGCAATCTAAATAAGGCACAGCCCCGCCCAGGAAGATCTCACAGTATGGGAGTCCTGATATTTTGGTTTGGTTCAGTCCAGGACAAAAATAAAAACAAAA
Source organism: Carlito syrichta (assembly GCF_000164805.1). NCBI lineage: Eukaryota > Metazoa > Chordata > Mammalia > Primates > Tarsiidae > Carlito > Carlito syrichta. The sequence continues at coordinate 26,584 of NW_007052010.1, read as the reverse complement.
AAAGCTTTTCAAAATTTCTGCATAAGAAGATAATAAATGGAAATACAACTTCTGAGATTGCATTATCAGAGTCTTACAATGGATTTCAAATAGAACATTTCTGTGAATAAACAAAATTGTAAGTCACTGAATGTTTTTGAAAATATCAGAATAATAACCATTACAGAAAAATCATAAAAACTATATCAGATACTCATATTATGCAAAGTACTCTTTGTTATTAAACATACAAAACCCAGCTTTTGAGTTTTGTTGTTAGTGTCCCTGTATCCATTGTAGTATAGTAATTCTTATAAAAGTCTTAGTATACAATCTTATACCACTAGCATTTGCAAAGCAAGAGGAAACAAACAACTCATGGTTTCATATGGAGAACAACAAAGTATTTACTGAATATCGATTCTGGGTCTGTTTTTATGCTTGGCACTATGAGAAAAGGCATTCATATTAAGAGGTTCCTCTCCTTAAAAAATTACAATCTTCTAAGAAGGCAAGAGACACATGTGAGACAGATAACAAAACAAGTCAGTAAATGAACAAATGCTAGAATGAGTGATATAAATAAGAGGTCAAGTGATGATTCCAAAAGGTCTTTAATTAAATATCTAGTCTCTTCTATTGTCAAAACCAGCAGAAATATTTATCAGTTGCCAGGAATTTACAAGGATGATTAATGATGCATTTATATAATATAATGACTAGAGCACATGGGAAGATAAAAATAGAGTCCCCTCATGAACGTGAAGATAAGGAAGTCTGCCTGCAGAGATTTAACTATCAAATCAATACATAATGGATCAAAGAATATATTTCTGTGAAACTCCCAGTCCACAGCAAAATTTCCTGAAAGTAACACACCTAAAAAAAGAACGTGCAAGTCATGAGGGAGCAGAGAGGGATGGTTGTTAAGCATTGGAAGATAGGAGGAAAAAAGAATCACAAAGTGACAAAATTAGCAGTGCTCATCTAAGCACCAACCAGGGGAGAATCTTGGTCCATAGACATTCACTTTTTAGCTCCCTGAGGCAAGGCTGCACCATTTGAGAAGGTGAATATATCAGGCTACTTCTTCCTAAAGGTATTAGACAGTCAAGTTATGTAACTAACACTTTTGTCCTAATTTCCTGCTTAAAAAAGAAAAGTGTGGATTGTCACAGAGTTTCTCTAGTAGCTTCCCAAGAGGGAGAAATATACTAGAAAAAGGATATGAGCGCACTGCCCCTTTTTAGTTGTTTCTCACCATAAAAGTAACTATAATAGGAAACTTTTTTGAGTAATTACTATGTGCATGCTCTAAGTTCATTCCCTGAATTAACTCTTGAAACCAAGACAACAACCCTTTGAGCTATGCATAGTTATTATCCTCCTTTTTTAGATGAGGAAAGAGAGGCACAGAGAGGTACTATTATTGTTCCAGATCAACAGTCAGTAAGATACTAGGATAAAATTTGGACAAAGGAAGTCTGACTCCAAAGTTTTTAATCTTTTAAAAATGTGAACCAATACTGTTTTTCACAGTAACATATTAGTTGACACTGTAACTTATACAAAATACTTCTGTGACCTTGGTGGACACAAAAGAATATCTCCAAATGTCTTACAACAGTATTAGGGCCTGTGAAAATAAACTTTCTGTTCTTTCCATGCTAGGTCTAGTTTTAAGAGAAAAAAAAAAATCACATGTTTAGTGACCAGTCATTTTCTTCCAGATAAAATCTGATCTCAACATGAGATTTCTTTTTACTTTCCTGTGTATACATACTGTCCCAAATTCTATATATTCTCACCTATTTCTATATGATATAGATAAAACATAATACTTTGTATCTCTAAAATAAGACAACATATGTCTTAAATAAACATACATTTTGGCAATACAAATGTCAATGAGCTGTATTAAAAGATATGTTTCCTGATATAAACAGATGGCATAGACAATAATCATTAATAAATTATCATTAGAATTTTTTACTGTGAAAATGAGACCAAATTTTAAAAATCACATATTACTCAGAAATAAACTACTTATAGTAGCTAAATAAGGCACGGTTATTATCTTTCAGTTTCCTTAGCAGTGAAATATATCAATCTTTAGCTGCATTATAATTTTTTCCAACAATACAAGTCCTCAGATAAGGTCCTAGAACATAGCTATTTTATTCTACCATAAAGAACATGCTTTTTGCATGATCAAAAGCCAAGAATAAAAAACATGCCCCTAACACAATAGTTCTTCAAAGATGCTTTAATTTTGAAATGTCACACATTCTTATGTCTATTTCCTGAAAAAATGCAGAAATTTGGCAACATTCAAACACCAGCTCGCAATTTGTTTTCATGAGAGTGCACAGCCTGGATAGAAAATCAAACATTGGGAGGCAGGTGATGTTCTTCCCACTAGCTCACTGAGTTCCTCATGTAAAAAAGGACACGGCACAAGGTTGGACACCCACTATCAGAGGCCCAACAACAGATGGACTGACAAAAAGCCAGCACTGATGCCAAAATCTGGAAATGTCAAAATAAAATTAAATAATACACAGAGGTTGAGAAAAATGGGGAAAAATATTTGTGAAAATGGGAACCTGAAATCAGAATTAATATGGAAGGAAACAAGATTTTAAAATGTTCTTTCAATTGCTTTAAGAAGAACTTAGTTCACATGTTAGGGTCATAAATGAAAGAATGAAGAGGGCTGCTTATTTTTTGACAGCTCTAAATGACTATAATAGCTTCCTCATGTTGATTTAGGAATCTGTGCTAATAATAGAGAGCTGAACCATTAAAGAATTTATCTTTTCATCTTGGCCTCAAAGGAATATTATTGTTTAGAAAAGTGGGGTTGGGAGAGGGATTTATTCTAGAGCGTAGAAATTATGTTTGAGAAATAGGTCTATTATGGAGGGTCTTGAATGCTGGGCTTATGAATGTGGAATTTATCCTTAAACAAGAGAGGAATCACAGGAGTATTTTGAGTAGAAAGTATAATATGTGATATGGAGAAAGTAAATATTAGAAAAATGATTCTGAGTGTTATATGGAATTGATTGAAATAGGAAAAACGGAAGCTAGGCACCGGTTTAGAGGAAAAGTAGGCTAGATACTGGGAGGCTTGCAAAAACTCTACATATCAACTGTCCCTTCAGGCTGTGCAAAGAACTCACCAGCACTCATGGGATAGAGAGAGGGCAGAGCCAATGGCAAATCAAATGCCTTACAGAGTGGTTTAAAACATGTCAGGAATGATTAACCCTCATTTGAGAATGGAAAACATGTCAGGAATGATTAGCCCCCATTTGAGAATGGCTTGAAGTAGGTAAAGGGAGGGACATTAGTTTGATTCTCTTTGTGGATAAACTATGGCTCTATGAAGACTGAAGGAGAATAAGAAGTAAAAATCTTTCTGAAAACTCACTGCTCAAAGAAATCAAAGTTGACACAAACAAGTGGAAAAACATCCCATGCTCATGGATCGGAAGAATCAACATTGTGAAGATGTCCATCTCTTACCTAAGGCAATCTACAAATTCAATGTAATACCCATTAAATTACCAGCAACATTCTTCTCAGACCTAGAAAAAACAATCCAGGAATTCATATGGAAACACAAACGTCCAAGAATAGCCAGAACAATCCTCAGCAAAAAAAACAAAGCAGGTGGTATCACACTACCAGACTTCAAGCTTTACTATAAAGCTATAATCATCAAAACAGCTTGGTATTGGTATAGGAACAGGCATATAGATCAATGGAATAGAATTGAGATTCCAGAAGCAAAACCTCAATTTCTGAACCAACTCATCTTTGACAAAGCCTCCACCACCTACCAGTGGGGAGAGGAGAACCTATTCAGTAAATGGTGCTGGGAAAACTGGCTGACCACATTCAGAAGATTGAAACAGGACCCCTATCTATCCCCATGCACAAAAGTTAATTCCAAATGGATCAGAGACCTAAATGTAAAACCTCAAACCATAAGAACCTTAGAAAATGAAGGAAAAACCCTCATGGAAATCGGAACTGGCATCCAATTCCTGAACAAAACCCCAAACCCACAGCTTATAAGAGAGAAAATAGACAAGTGGGACCTTATTAAACTGATAAGCTTCTGCAAAGCCAAAGAAACCATCAAGAGAGCAGGGAGACAGCCTACAGACTGGGAAAAAGTATTTGCCAACTCCAGGTCTGACAGAGGCTTAACATCCTGGATCTACAAGGAACTCAAATGTGCTGAAAAGAAAAAAACAAACAACTCCATTATAAAATGGGCAAAAGATATGAACAGACACTCACAAAGGAAGACATCCAAGCAGCCAACAAACACATGAAGAAATGTTCAACCTCACTAATCATCAGGGAGATGCAAATCAA
>NW_007052010.1:16684-22193 GCF_000164805.1 Carlito syrichta | reverse complement strand
CTCAAAAAATAACAGCTGCTGGAGACGGTGTGGTGAAAAGGGAACACTTCTACACTGTTGGTGGGAGTGTAAACTAGTGCAACCTCTGTGGAAAGCAGTGTGGCGATTCTTAAAAGCTCTAAATACCAACCTCCCATATGACCCCACAATCCCCCTACTGGGAGTATATCCTGAAGAACACAAATCACTCTATAAAAAAGGTACCTGCACACGCATGTTTATCGCAGCATTGTTCACAATAGCAAGAACCTGGAAACAGCCATGCTGCCCGTCAAAAGAGGACTGGATTAAAAAAATGTGCTACATATACATGATGGAATACTACGCAGCCATAAAAGAGAACAAAATCATGAATTTCGCAGCAACCTAGATGGAACTAGAGTCTATAATACTGAGTGACCTCTCACAGAAACAAAGATCCGAGTATCACATGTTCTCACCCATATAATGGACCTTAAACATCCAATGCAATACTATACGAAAATGACTGACCATACTGGGAAACTATGGTGGGGGGAGGGAGATGGGATTAACAGTAGCAAATATCTGTCTGGGAACGGGGAAACACCCGATATCAACAGGGTGTATGAATGAAATGCAATTATATACCTAACCCTTAACTGTACACCACAACTTCACAATAAAAAGAAATAAAGAAAAAAAAAAAAAAAGAAATAACACTGGCAAGGGCCTATGGGTAAATGAATAAATTTATTAACTAATAAAAAAAAGAAAACTCAGAAGAAGAAAAATAGACCTCTAAAAGTAATTTCCAAAAAAAAAAAGAAAGAAAGAAAATGATTTGGCAAATTTAATACAATGTTTAAAAAATGTTTTAGTTGGATCAAGAGTAGGGAGACCTGGTCATGAAAATATATCTTCTATGAGATAATGAAGCCAGGTGAGAAAAGAACAACTTGATAAATTAAAATGCAGTCATAGAATCAAACTCTATACTGATGTTAGAAAATATCAGCATAAACTTTTTTTTAAAAAAAAGAATATTGAATAAGAAATCTGAATAAGAAAACCTTACCAGGATGCAATTTAATAAAAAAATTACGATGGACAACAAAGCACATGTGATGAAAGAACTGTAATTATCCTTGAGAAAAAAACCAGAATCACTAAAACAGGAATAATAATCAGGACACACTGCCAATATATTTCCTTAGCAGGAGAAGAACTGGATAATGCCGATCACACAGGTTCACTTAACTCCAAGAAAAATCAATCAAAGAGGTAAACCTAGATTTATTATTTTAAAATTACCATAGCATCCTTTTGTGAGGATATATTAAAATACATATTACATCTATAGGTACAAAATCAAATTATTCTTCTATATTCTTAATACTAGAGAATTTTTTTACAAATTTTCGAGACACTTAAAAATAATCCTGTTAAGTGAAAAAGACAACATATAAACATGCAGAGTATTAATACATCTAGAATGACTAGACTAAATGTGAGTAATAAAAGAAATAAATGATATTAAGAGTAGTTTCATCTTTAGGGAATCAGTTGTGATACATTGCCTGCCTTTATTGTGCTTTTTTAAGTCATTTTCCATATTTTCTAAATTTTCTACATTAAGCACTATTTTAATCCAAAATACATACAAATAAAATAATGTCAAATGCTGGTATTCTGTTGAAAGAATTTGTGTGTTTTTGTATTTATACTAGAATACATCTGACAAAATTACATAGTCTTATAAAATTTCTAATGGTTATATTAAAATCATTATAAACCCTATTTCAACTAAAGATCTACAAATCACTCTTTAAATATGTACATATTAAATATTAAATAATATTTTAGAATAATGCTGATTATCCTTGGATTTCAGGGATAAATAACACTGTAGTTTGGGTTAGTGACTGACTGTCTGCTTTAATTTTTATATAAAATGTTTTTGAAACTCAATTTGGAAGTTTATAAACAAGGAGAGGATGGAGAAGCACTTAGTGAAGGATTCCATAGCACCCAAGAATTGACAGCAGTTTAAAAGTAGTCTATGTTTTAACTGAGCGCAGTGGCTCACAACTATAATCCCAGCAGTCTGGGAGACTGAGGTGAGAGGATTTCCTGAACTCACAGGTTCGAGACCAACCGGGGCAACTTTGTGAAACCTCATTTCTACAATAAATCAAAATATTAGCTGGGCATGGTGGCGAATGCCTGTAGTTCCAGCTACTTGGAAGGCTGAGACGGAAGGATTCCCTGAGCCCAGCAGGTTGAGGCTGCTGTGGCCGTGAGCACACCACTGCACTCCAGCCTGGGCAACAGAGTGGGACTCCAATGCAAAAATAAATAAGTAAATAAATAAATAAATAAATAAACAAATAAATAAAAGTAGTCTATGTTTTATACATTACTTTCTTTAGGATTTTTCTAGACTTCATATTAGAAGAAAATTGCTTTGAAAAAAATTAGAGCTATGAAGAAAATAAATCATTGGAAGGTGAAATAAAGGAGGTGCAAATGAAAGAAGCATATTGGCTCATAGTAAGGATGAAGCTTCCTGTTTACTTATATTTTACAATGCTTGCAGTGGACTATAGTTTCCTTAAGTATTCCTGAAATCAATGAATTTATACATGAATGAATGAATAAGTGAGTAAATGAATAAGTGAGTAAAAGTATCAGTGCTAATTTTGTAAATTGCTAAAATAATTGTAAAGAATTTTTAGTTCTTTCAATATGTGTGCTTTACTTTGCTTAAAAATAATGTAGCTATTTTAGCTTAAGTGGACCAAATAATTTTACATCTTTTAGGGGATGGAGTACAGCAGAAAGAAGAGCAGAAATAAAGAACTAAGTTTTTGTTTTAGTTGTAAACCTATTTGGACAAAAACTATGTAAAGTTTATATTTTATAATATAATATATTGTGCATTTATTTTATTATAATCTGTGGTCTACCAACCATGAGAATTTAACAAGAAGATGAGTTTGCAGAGGATGAGCAAAAATAATGTAAAGTTATACATGGAATATACTCAAGTGGCACATTTTCAGTAGCCAGATTTGTTGTGTCAGAAGTGCTCATGCGAAGGGCAAAAGTTCCAGGTTAGTGTTTAAGGTCAACAGAAGGGACTCTCAGCTAATACAGCTACACAAAATCTCGATGAATTCTAGGAAGTCACAAACCTATCATTTAAGAGAACCAGTGTCTCATTTTTATTGTGTAAACACAATTTTTATACACTAGGAATTCAGTGACCTCTATTACTCTTTATCTCTAGGAAGCAGTGTGTTGTTTTCTTATATCCCAAATCACTGTTTTTATAGAATACATTATGGCCAGAAAATCAGTCAGACTCTGGGCCAAAGATGAAGCAGCAGCAAAGGAAACTTAAATACAGGACAACTCCCATACCTAATTCCAAAGAGGCAGAAGGAAGGACTTGATAATAACTATTCAAGCATTTCAAAGTAACTCTTGTGGTTAAATATTTAGAAGTATGTGGCTCTCAGAAGTAAAAGTGAAAAAAATCTAAACATGGAAGAAGCATACAATAGTCTGGTTTAGTCTTCTTTGTAGTTATATGAATTCAAACTTTTTGTTAGACCACTTAATGTAGATGATGCACCTTACTTTATTACTCATACATTCCTTCACACAAAAGTTATTTAAAAAATAGCACTTTTCTAAAGAAGAATTTCCATTATACTAGATAGTTTGATTCCTAAGTGCTTATGGTATTGATTGCTCTGAAAGAAGTCAGCATAGGAATTTAAAAAATATTTTGTGTGTTGACGTACATGCCGCTGCATTCCCTCTCTCATGAGGGTGGAGAATTTGCTGTCTCCATATAAAACTTAAGTGATTTGTCTTAACTAATGTTATAATGGCTGCTATGGTTTTAATGTTTCCTCTCCAAAATTAGTGTTGAGTTGGGTGTTAGTGGCACATGCCTGTAGTAGTCCTGGCTATTTGGGAGGCTGAGGTGGAAGAACTGCTTGAGCCCTGAGTCCAAGAGTTCAAGACTAGCCTGCGTGACAGAGTGAGAGCAATCTCAGAAAGAGGGAAGGAAGGGAAGGAAAAGAAAAGAAATTTAATCTCTATTGTGGTGGTATTAAGAGGTGGGGCCTTTTGGGAAGTAATTACATCATGAGGTTTCCATCCTTATGAATGAATTAGTGCCTTATAAAAGGACTGAAAAGAACTACCGTAGGCTATTTTTACTCTTCTGCTCTGCTGCCATGTGAGGAACAGTGTTTAGTCCCTTTTGCCCTTCTGTTCTGTCAGACATGAATGCAGCGAGAAAGCCCTACCAGACACCTAACACCAGCACCTTGATCTTGGACTTCAAGCCTTCTGAATTGTAACAAATAAATTTCTATTGTTTATAAATTATCTAGTCTATGGTATTTTGCTATAGCAGCACCAACAGATGAAGACAGTGACCATGACATTGAAATGAGCTATCAGAGCCTAAAGTTACTGACCAGAGGGTTCTGGATCTAAATTCTGACTTTCAATGTATCGATAAGGTGATCTTAGACATATACAAAATGTATGGTCCTCAGTTTTCTCATCTATATAATGAACATAGAAAGTAGTAACTTCTTAAATCCATGTTTAGAATGAAATGAGCAAACATACTAGAAGAACCAAGTAGACTTTTATAACAAAATATGAATTCAATAGATCTTGCCTCTCTTCCTCCCTCTTCCTTTCTTCTCTCTCCCACATGCATTTCTTGATATAATTACCAGACTATAGAAATAACAGCACATTTTGGCATATTTGGAGCAAGACCAGTGTGCATTAGACAAGGTAAAATAATACTGTGATTAAGAATAAAACATCTAATTTTTTAGGGTGGTTCACTGTGTTTTGACAAATATCATTTTATTTAACTTTCCCATATAGAGTTTATAAACAAATGTTAAAATTATAATCTTTACCACAAGGTAAAAAAGACAGGAAAATAAAAGCTTCTGCAAAGCCAAAGAAACCATCAAGAGAGCAGGGAGACAGCCTACAGACTGGGAAAAAGTATTGCCAACTCCAGGTCTGAGTAAGGCTTAACATCTTGGATCTACAAGGAACTTAAACGTGCTAAAAGAAAAAAAACAAACAATCCCATTATAAAGTGGGCAAAAGATATGAACAGATACTTCTCAAAGGAAGACATCCAAGCAGCCAACAGACACACGAAGAAGTGTTCAACCTCATTAATCATCAAGGAAATGCAAATCAAAACCACACTGAGATACCACCTAACTCCAGTCAGAATGGCAATTATCAATAACTCAAAAAATAACAGTTGCTGGAGAGGGTGTGGTGAAAAGGGAACACTTCTACACTGTTGGTGGGAGTGCAAACTAGTGCAGCCTCTGTGGAAAACAGTGGGGCAATTCCTAAAAGCTCTAAGTATTGACCTCCCATATAACCCCGCAATCTCCCTAACTAGGAATATACCCTGAAGAACTCAAATCACTCTATAAAAAAGATACCTGCACACGTATGTTTATCGCAGCATTGCTCACAATAG
>NW_007052010.1:0-16664 GCF_000164805.1 Carlito syrichta | reverse complement strand
GGAGGGGAAGGGAGATGGGATTAACGGTAGTCAATATCTGTCTGGGGACAGGGAGACACCTCTTATCAACAAAGGTGCCTGTGCGAAGCATATTTGTATACCTAACCCATAACTGTACCCCACAATATCAAAATAAAAAATATTGATAAAAAAAAGAAAGAAAATTTAAAGAAGTAACATGGAATTCTGGATAATGTCACTTCTGCAAGACATTTACTTTTGCTTCTGATGGGGTAAAAGAAAGAACATCTTAAACTAATTCATAAATAAATTGATTTAAGTCTAAAAAAACATATTTTATAAGAGTTCATTATTATTATTATTATTTTAAAGCTGTGGGATACAATTCAGGGTTAGGTATGAAAGTGGTTATCGTACAGGTGAAGTTTGGGCCTCCCTTTGGTTCCCACCTCGCCCGGTGTGAGATCAGGTACCCTTATTGATGTTATGTGTCCCCCCCTCCCAGCAGTTTCCTGCTACTGTCAGTCCCTTTCTTATAATATTATGACAAATGTTCAGGGTTCACTAATGAGTGAGTACATGTGGTTCTCAGTTCCTTGTTTATGTGATAGATTATTGAGTATTATAGACTATAAATCCATCCAGGTTGCTGCAAAGTACATAATTTAAAATACAAAATAAAGAAGTACAAAGTCCTTCTTTATGACTGTGTAATATTCCATTGTGTATGTGTACCACATACAATGTGGCATTTCCTAAAAAATATAAAAATTGACCTTCCATACAACCCAGCAATCCTCCTTCTGGGAATATACTTGGAGGAAATCAAATCACTCTATAAAAAAGATACCTGCACACTCATGTTTATTGCAGCACTATTCACAATAGCAAAAACATGGAACCAACTGTGTTGCCCATCAAAAGTGAACTGGATATAAGAGTTTCTTAAAGACTGCTCAGGAATTGTGATATGCACAGTATTAAGTTGTTTATATTGACCTGTAAGTATTCTAGTAAAATAAAATTATATAAATTAATTAATTAAAAAACTTTTTTGTATGCTATGGTCTGGATGTTTGTGTCCTTCTGAAGTTAATATTTTAAAATCGATTGCCCATTGTGTTGGTACTAAGAAGTGGGACCTTTGGGGAAGTAGCTAAGAGATGAGGAAGGAACACTTATGAATGGGATTAATGAGCTCATAAAAGAGGCCTGAAGGAGCCTGTTAGTCCCTACTGCCATGTGAGGATATACAAAAGACATCTTGTATGAGGAACAAACCCATACCAGATATTGAATCTGCAGGTGCCTTGATCATAGACTTCCCAGTCTCCAGAACTACAAGCAATATATTTCTGTTGCTTTAAATTACCTAGTTCAAGTTATCTTATTCTAGCAGCCTGAATGGACTAATTATTATATAAAATAATTATTTATAAATTATATTTGCAAATATTTCATTCAAAAACAAAGCAACTTATACAATGTAGCTGAAAAATAATGGCAATGTTTTAAAAGATTCCAAAATACCAGGATCCTAATCTTCAGTACTAGTGAAGAGTGTCCCCATGTAGACTATAGGATTGTTTTAAGACTCCCTACCTGATATTGTTGGCAAAGCCTATCTTCTATAAATATGAAAAAGATATGTAGTAGGTAAACAATAAATATGGGTTAAATGGATAAAACAAATAATTTATAAGGTTTATTATTTTCTTTTAAAGTAGACATACCCTTTTTAGATTCATAGAGTAGAAACTATTTTAGCTGCAGGCATTTTTCAAGCCTGCACTGAAAGCGTTCTTTAAATTGGAAAAGGTTACAGCACATTTCTTTGCCTTATTTAACAAGCATACAATAGCTCCTAAGTGTCTCTGGTATTAAAATAAAAATAAAACAAAAATAAAATAAAATAAACTATCTGAAAGCCTGACTATATGGGATAAAGGTTTAACTTATTTGTTCTTCCCAAGAACTTAATGGACAAAAGCTGAGAGTTAGAAAGTGAATTTTAGATTCTACTATGTTCTTAGACATATGACCCTATTTTTAATTGCTGTGAGAGAAATATCACTTGTAAGTGCAAATATCAAACATCAGAACAAAAATTTTTAAAACTGTTACCATTAGCTATTTAACCTGCAAAATTTACTATCACAAACATGTCAATTTTAAACCATGAACTATTGATGGCATATAAAAAGCTGATAGTATACAGCAAAATGAATTTATGATTTCCAAATCTATTTGTTTTGGGATTTTACAGGTCATTACATAAAAATCATAGTTGTGTTCACACAATACAAAAAGTAATTATTCTTAAAAGTAAAATATTATACAATTACTTATAATATTATGACTCTGATAATATGACAACCCAGAAACAATATGAAATGAAGAACACCCAATAGAGCAGGTTAAGACACACTTAGAATTCAATAATCTATATTCTATCAGTTTTCCTCATTTATCCACACACCCTCCCACCTGAAATCTGACACACATTGCCTAATATATGATGTTCTAATTGGGAATTGGAGAATCATAGAATAAGGCATATTCAAATTTGAAAATAGCTATGTAAAAACTAATAACTATGTAAAAGCTCTAAGTGTTTAAGTGCTTTAGCACAAAAGCTTGTGCCCTGAGTACCTTTTCAGCAATAGTATCTTCACTTGTCAAAAAAAGTCCCACAAAAACAAAGTTTGAACATATCACGTCCAGGTGCCATAATTAAGGAAATCTTAATTAAGTTTGGAACCAAACTTAATAGTTTTGTTTGACAGGGTGGCACAAGTAGGGAGCTAAACAAATAGCTCTCTAACTTATTAATGCCATTGATAGTAGAGAGACAAGACGTCTGGAAAATCTTATGATTTCTTCACTTGAAGAAATCCTTATACTTAAATAACCACTCCTGGACACTTTATTTTCTGGAATGCATACCAAACTAAATAGACAGAAACGCTGCCTGTTGAGTATTTCCTAAGAGCTGACTCATCTTAACCATTCTGCCACTCAATGATCATTTATTGCTTACTGGCTTTGGGCCAGTCACCATGTTAGGTGCCAATGATTAAACACTCAGATAAGAAAAGACTCAGCTCAACTTTAAGAGCCTCACAATTGATGGAGGGAGAGAGACATTTAAAACTCTAGTACAATTTGATAAACCCAACAGTTGGGATCTACACAGCCTGCTGTGTATATAGCAGAGAACTATAAGTAAGTAATCTTGTCTGTACATTAAAAAAAAAAAAGTTCTACAGGGAATGTACCTTTGATCTAGGACTTGAAAAAATGCTAGGATTTTTATCAAAATGAGAGAAAAGCAGATACATGAGGTATATATAATGACATGAGCCAAAAGCATGGTCATGTGAGAACACCTGGAATGGTCTATGAACCGTTAGTTATCTTCTAAAACAACAGTACAGCAGTCTTTGGCCTTGGTGTCTTCAGCCTCTGTCTCTGTAGCCTGTTTGTCTCTCTGCAATTTACAGTGCAGTGTAGCTTAATAGAATGAACCATGTAGCAGGGTTGGATCAGGGTAATATAAATGATGAAGATATCTTGGGAGCAACTTTTAAGGTGGCAAGGAAGAGCTCAACAACCTGGTAAAATGTTTTAAATCAAAATTAATGGAAAAAAATTCATGATACATAAAATATTAAAACAGTAAGTAAAGACATGCTGTTGTTTTGCAGTCTTGTGTTATTGCACAATGGGAGGAGTCCTTTCCAGCTGGACCAAAGTTTCCCAACCTGAACTGTCATTTTGGGTACCCTTGGCTTGTTTTATAAAGACTTACAAATGATGCACAAATTGGGTAGTAAAGGCCTTTATATATACAGTCATTTGTGTATTATAGAGCTTTTATTAATTGTTTTTTCTACTTGGCTGAAAAAAAATGAAAGGATATTTTGATTAGTGTCTACAGTAGAACAATTTTTTCTTTTTCTACAGGCTCTGATACGGTGCCACAAGGCACTGCCCTGCAAGATTCCTTTTCCAGCTCTGTTTTTAACTTTATGGGACCTCAGAAGAGTTATTTAATTTCTCTGAGCTGCCTTGTTCATACATATTGGTAAATTAAAAGATAACTGTGTATTATAACAATAGAGTTATTGTGAGACAAATAATTTGAAAGAGCTTTGTAAATTTAATTTATACCTCATACTATATCAATTTAAGACAGCCCACAGATAGGGAGAAAATATTTGCCAACTGTATATCTCACAAAGTCTTAACATCTAGGATCTATAAGAAACTCAAATGTGCTAAAAGAAAAAAAACCAAATGGCCCCATTACAAAGTGGGCAGAAGATATGAATAGACATTTTTCAAAAGAAGACATATGAGCAGCCAACAGATACATGAAAAAATGCTCAGCCTCACTAGTCATCAAATAAATGCAAATTAAAACCACACTGAGATACTACCTAACTCCAGTCAGGCTGAATATCATCAATAAATCAAAACCGACAGATGCTGGAGAGGATGCGGGAAAAAGGGAGCACTTCTACACTGTTGATGGGAGTGTAAACTAGTACAACCTCTGTGAAAAACAGTGGGGTGACTCCTAAAAGATTTAAAAGTTGACCTCCCATCTGACCCCACAATCCCCCTATTGGGAATATATCTGAAAGAACTCAAATCACTCTGTGAAAAAGATACCTGCACACAAATGTTTGTTGCAACATTATTCACAATAGCAAACACATGGAACCAACCATGCTGCCCATCGAAAGAGGACTGGATTAAAAAAAAATGTGGTACATATGCATGATGGAATATTACACAGTCATAAAGAAGAACAAAATCATGAACTTCGCAGCAACATGGATGGACTTAGAGTCTATATTACTGAGTGATCTATCACAGAAACAAAGAACTGAGTATCACATGTACTTACTCATTAGCAGAGCTTGAACAGCTATCATAATACTATAAGAAAAGGATTGGTAGTAGTAGAAAATTGCCAGGGGAGGGCAGGGGTGGGATTCGTAGTAGTAGGAAACTGCCAGGGGAGTACCTCATCAACAAGGGTGCCTGTGTAATGAACATTTGTATATTTAACCCTGAATTATAACCCACATATTTAAAATTAAAAATTTTAAAAAAAGAAAAAATTCTGATGGGGGAAATTTAGAGACATGTTATATGCATGTTATATACATGTTATATAGATTCAAATATCTATATCATACCACACTGGGGTTCTGAGCATGGAAATATATGGTTTATTGCTAGACTGAAAGGATCTAAAGAGTCTTAAAATAATTAGATCAAAGATCTTGGGACTTGTTTATACTCAGCGCAAAAGTTGTCATATTGAATTTTGTTCCAGTTCTGCTGCCCTGTTAACTTCTATATTCTGGATGCCATATGGGTACAACTTCATATCTGCATTGATACCATATTACAAAAAGAAAGGAAATGGCACAATGAATATAGAATCTCTGAACAAATGCAAAGACATTCTGAGCAATCTTCAGAATCAGATTCTAAATGCTCCTGTAATGACTGCTTATCTTCCCTGAGACTCACCAAACAATCAGATAAGGAATAAAAAACTAAACCAAGAAATGAGGCTGAGGCTGAGGTGCCAACCCCCACTGCACACACGTACACATAGATGCTGACCCTTATTTCAGATCCACTAGAAAAAAATAAGTCCCTTAAATAAAGATGATCAGTAACACTAAGTAGGCTTAAGATTACATTGTATGTAATCTTTTCAATAACTCTCCATACTTTAGTCATACACTTTTCAGGACTATGCCTCATATGTCACTTTTTTTTTTTTTGCTAAAATCCTAGGTTTTTCCTTATGTATTTGATTAATTACTTTCTTCAATTGAGCCGTAAGATTTATTATATATGTGTCTTAATAGAATGAAGTTTCCACTTCATTTTTTCTTGCCATACTAAAATTGTGATGGTTATCTTAAGATACAGCAGAACTAGGTTTTAACTTCTTAGCCCATGTCCCTTGCATCCATTTTCCCACCAAACCCTCACTCCTATTCCTCTTTCTATCTGTCTTCTATTTTCATTGTACAAATCTTGCTAGCCTCTTAAGTTTCACCCTGAGCATCCCAATTGACAAATGCATTATCCTTTGAGTACTGCATAATTCACAGAACTCCTTCTTAAAACTCTATCCCCTTTTCCCTTCTAACGGCAAAAGCACAAGGCTCCCTCAGTTCTCTCTCTCCATCCTGGCTAAACTTTCATTCTCTATTCATCCCTGTTCTTTCTATCTAATTTTAACATTAGTGTTCACCAAGATTTTATTCTCTTGTTATCCTTTTCCTCTCAACCCTAAGCTCAGATGTCTCCTGAATTCCAGATACAACCTCTGTTTTTATTCAATACAACTTCCTGAAAGGCTACTAGTATTTTTTTTTTAATTGGCATGCTCACATGGAACTCTTTCTGTTTATGGTGTCACCATTTCCCAAATCACCCAGCCATGAAATGCTGGCATCATTTTGACTACTCTTTTTCCTTTATACCCCACATCTAAGAATCTAATGTGGAATCATGAAATTTTAACACCTGTAAACTCCAAATGACTGAGATGCAGCTGGATAACAATGAAGCACAAGGTTAAAGCCAATTAGATTTGATTAAGAATACCAATCTAGCTATTTGACTTTAGCACGTTAGTTACTTCCTTATCCAAAGATGATAGTTAAGATATTATCTATTAGGTTATTGTGAAGATTAAACACAATAAGATAACATTTGGAAAGTTAAATGCAACAAGACACTACTAAATAAATGGTAGCTCTTCTTATTGTGTCATTTTTCTATATGTAACCTATTCCTCAAGTATTACCTAAGTGGCCCTGTCTATGCACATATGCGTCTGGCTAGACTATCCTCCCATCACACACCGCTTAGATTCTATCCATTCAATGACCGTCTTAAGTATTTCTTCCTCGATGAAGTTTTTGCTGATAAACTATCTTTCTATACTAGCATACTCTTTCTTTATTTGAACATATATATTACTTTGTACTTCTCTTTAACCACCTTTTCCCCTCAAATTTTTGTTTATTTGCTAGTTATGTCTCTCCTCATCATCTTTTCAAATTCCCCTAAACATTCCTGCTGCAATGCCATTGCTCACCCAGATTTCTATTAACTTTATCATATTCCTTCTATCTTTGAATTTATATTTAATTCATTCCTAGATAAAATGGTAACTTCCTTGGAAAACAATATAACATTTACCATTTTCTTGCCTGCAGTGCATAGTACTTATTCAAGTGGATGCTCAGTACAGTTTTGTTAAATAAGCTTAATTTGAAAAACTGTAAATTGAAAATGAGTCTAATACAGTCAAGAAAAAAATCTAATGCATCTCTTACTATCACCTGTCGTTCTATTTCATGAATAGAACAGAGTAGAAAATCTGTAAACATATGAAAAATTAGTAACTCAATTTCTCCTATATTTTTTCCCTGAGATACAAACTATATTCTATTTAATAATTCTGAAGAAAAATATCCAATATAACTTTCCAATAGACATAGCATTTTTTAATAAGCAAATTACTACCCATTTCCTTTATCAAGCACTGCTTTTTCTAGCCAAGTCTTTTACATACAAGATTTATCAAACTAATCCCGTGTACATACTGTTTTGAAATCATTATCCAACATTGACCATATTGTAAATTCAACTACATAAATTTTCTACTGCTTTTAATTAGGCAGTATGTACACTTGTGTTTTATTTTATTTTCACTTATTATGTGGTAAGTGTTTAAAGCTGAGGCAATCATCCCAAACTTGCTGGTTCCATTTACAATACAGAAAAATGCACTGAATGTCATATCATGAGTAACTCCTAAATAAAACCCTTAATTTTTTTTTATATCTTACTGATTCCTAAGCAATCCCTCACATCCAATCTGTGAGGTGACCCTCAAATCTCATAAAACACCTTCTTAGCACAGTGGTTCTCAAGTTATACTGTGTACCAGATTCAATGAGAAGCCTTGATAAAATACAAGTTATTGAGTCTCATTTTCCAGAGTTTCTGTTTCAGTAGGTATGGGTGGGGAAAGAATCTCCAATGCTAAGACGTTCCCAAGTAATGCCGATGCTACTCCTCTAGAGACCACACTTGAAAATTATTGTCTGAGTATAAACTGCTAAATCTCCTGCAGGTTGATTGCTAATTAATCTAGATTAAGCTATCATTTATTTCTTGATCATGATACTTGCATTGCTCACTTGCTATTCCTAGATGAGTCTAAACTTTCTTCTGCCTCCTTTTGTATCTACAGAAGCACATGTCCTTACACATGTTGTTATAACCACAGATGCAAATATTCTGAAATGTTCTTGGGGGGTTGACCTCAGCATAGTAACTAATTTTCCTGAAGGCTCCAGTACACAGCCCTATTTGTCAAACCTGATATGCTATAGGACAGTTAACATTTTGAAAGGTGAGGTAGGAAGTTTTCTGGAATAACAACTCTCTATTGGCATAATGTCTGCAAATTATTACCCTTGACACAGCTACTAATTACCTTGCTCCTACTATTATAATTGTTTCCATCCTATCCCCTACTGCTTCTTAGCTCCAAGGCTGCTTCTTCATGGACAAATAGCTTTATGAACACTGTGTCCTTTTTTCAGAGTTACTTACTGGTCTGACATTGATGATTTATGAGTTCAATGCAATAATAGCTAAATAGTAATAAGGAAAGGACAAATGAACAGATTTGACTCTATCACATTGTTGTTGAAGAAAGGTAAATAGAAAAATATTTGTTTGGGAAAAAAAAGAATAGAAGCATAAAGATGGAAAAATATTGCATATTATTTATTAACAAAAACAAACTTGTTTTGGCATTCAAACAAACCAACTTGTGATCAGACTGCAACATTAAGCCTAACGCACCAATATTGATGGAGGTGTAGCTTGAAAAAGTGCTTTTAAAACAGCTTTCTGCCATATCATTTTCTTATTAAGGGGTTCTCCAATAGCCAGCTAGCACATCGCCACATCATAAGACCAAAGTATATGATGCTGTAAGTTAGAATAGCAGTTAGTTTGAAAGGTTTCATGGATTCCTACTGATATGGTTTTTACCAGAGCTTGTGAATTAGAGAATCTGATTTAAAGAACATCAGGAAATGTACTCGACTTGCTTCTGATGGCTAGCTAGCAGGAATTAGCACTGAGCTTTGGTCAGAAATAGACCAAAGGGGAAAAAAGCAGTTACCTTTTAAATAATATCTCTTACTCATACCTTTCATAAATAGGATGCCAATTCTGACTTTTTTATAGTAAAGAAACAAGAAAATAAATATCCCGGGGCTCATTTCCTCTGGTTTCTCTCATGTTAGCCCAAAAAATCTTCCAGAAAGATAAAAAATTGAGTTGCAGTTATTGAAATAATATCATATGGTTCTATTCCATCTTTTTAAAAATTCTCCAACTTAAAATTTAGGAGTTGTAAATATTTTTAAATCTACAAATAATGATTATTTTTTACTGGGACCATTGAGAGATAAAGTACATATCAACTGCTGTTAAATAATACTGGTTCTCTCTACAATTTTAATTTAAATTTGAGTAAGTTTCCTGTGTTAGCTGTAGTGTTTAGGTATGAGGCCAGGGCTTTTTAAAAACATAACACTATTACTGAGATATAATTCACATATCTTAAGTACACCCATTTAAAGTACAGTATAATGGTTTTTAGCATACTCACAGATATATGCAACCATCACCATTGTCAATTTTAAATATTTTTGTCACTTCACAATAAGTCCAATAATCTTAATAATCTTAATTATCACTCCCCACATTTAACATATTCCTCCACTTAGCACCATCCTAAGCAGCCATTAAATCTGCTGAGATAGACTCTATTGATTTGATGATGATGGACATTTCACATGAATGGAATCATATAGTAAGTAATCTTTTGTTATTAGCGTATTTTTGTAGTATAATGTTTTCAAGGTTCACCCATGTCTTTGCATGTATAAGTATTTTATTCATTTTTATGGCTGATTAATATGCCATTGTATGGATACATCACATTTTACTTGTCAATCAATCATTGATGAACATTTGGGTTGTTTCTACCTTTTGGCTGTCATCGATAGTGCTACTACAAATATTTATTTACAAGTGTTTGTGTGGACATATAACTTAATTTTTCTTGGGTATATATGTGCAAGTGGAATTTCTGGGTCATACCGTAACCCTGGGTTTAACCATTTGATGAATTGCCAGACTTTTTCAAAGTGGTGTTACAACAGTATATTCGGGATTGGTCTGATTTCTCTATATCCTCACCAACACTTGTTCTTTTCTGAATTTTTTATTTTAGCCATCCTAGTGGGAATGAAATATCTCAGTGTGGTTTTGATTTGCATTTCCCTAATGACCAAAGATGTCAAGCATATGCTGATTACTGGCCATTTGTGTATTTCCCTTGGATAAATGTCTATTTAGATCCATTGCTCATTTTTGAGTGGGTTATTCATTATCTTATTTACCTCAAAGAGTTTTTTAAGTTGAGATATAAATTTCTTATCAGATATATGATCTATAATATTTTCTCCCATTTTGTGGACTTTCTCTTTCTCAATAGTGTGATATGAATCATTTTAATTTTGATATAGTCTTAAGTTGCTCTTGTTGCCTTTATTTTTGGGTCAGATCTATGAACGCATTGCCAAATCCTACCCTATGCAGATTTGCCCATCTGTTTTCTGGTAGAATTTTTATAGATTTAACTCTTGCATTTAAGTTTTTGACTCTTTTTGTATTAATTGTGCATGACATAAAGTTCTGATTTTATTCTTTTGTGTATGAATGTCCAGTTTTTTCCGTATAATTTGTTGGAAAGACCATTGTTTCTTTATAGGATTGTTTGGACATCCTTGTCAGTATCAGTTGACCATAGACACATAGGTTTATTTCTGGACTCTAATTAAGATCTATACATCTATCCTATGTCATACAACATTATCTTGATTACTGTTACTTTGTTGTAAGTTTTGAAATTAGGAAATGTAAATCCTCCAATTTTTTTTTTTTTTTTTTTTGAGTCAGGGTCTCACTCTGTTGTCTAGGTTGGAGTACAGTGGCGCTATCATGGCTCACCACAACCTCACCCTCCTGGGTTCAGGCCATCCTCCAGTTTCAGCCTCCTGAGTAGCTGGAATTACAGGTGCCCACCACCACATCTGGTTAATTTTTTGACTTTTTGTAGAGATGAGGTCTTGCCATGTTGCTCAGGTTGGTCTCAAACTCCTGGGCTCAAGCAATCCTCCCACTTCAGTCTTCCAAAGTGCTGGGATTACCATGCCTGACTTTTGTTCTATTTTTTGAAGATTATTTTGGATATTATTTGTCTCTTGCAATTCCACATGATTTTTTTTTTTTTTTTTGAGTTGGAGTCTCACTCTGTCACCCAGACTGGAGTGCAGTGGCTGCTCCTGGCCACCGCAGCCTTGACCTGCTGGGCTCCGGCGATCCTCCCACTTCAGTCTTCCAAGTAGCTGGAATTACAGGCATGCGCTACCACGCCCGGCTGATTTTTTGATTTATTGTAGAGATGAGGTCTCGCTGCCCAGGCGGGTCTCGAACCCGCGGGCTCAGGCAATCCACTCACCTAAGCCTCCCAAAGGCTCAGGATTACAGGCTGAGCCACTGAGCCCGGCTTCCACATGAATTTTAGGATTATGTATATTTCCACAAAAAAGGGGCTTGAGTTCTGATAGAGAGCACACTGAATTTGTAGATGAATTTGGAGAGCATTGCATCTTAACATTATAACTCTTCCAATCTGTCAACATGAGATGTTGTTCCATTAACTTAGAACTTATTTAATGCTTTTCAGAAATGTTTTGTTGTATACATTTTCAGAGTACAAGTTGGGCATTTATTTTATTAAATTGATTTGTAAGTATTTTGTTCTCTATGATGTGTCTACAAATAAAACTGTTTTAATTTCATTTTTGGATTGCTCATTGAAATTGTGGAGAAATACAACTGGTTTTTTAATATTAATCTTTATCCTGCAAACTTACCAAACACGCTTATTGTTTCTAATGGCTTTTAGGAGGATTCTTTAGGATTTTCTATATACAAGATCAAGGTGTCTGAGAATATAGGTTGTGATTTCCTGTTTCTTTGCCTGTCTCATAACTTTTTTGTTAGAGACTGGACATTTTAGGCAATAAATTCTAGCAAATCTCAGTGTTAATCCATTTCCCACTCTGCCCTCAGTTTAAAGCCCTAGATATTGCTCATCAGGGAGTGCAGAGTAGTTGCCTGACAGTCACCCTAGGAAGACATGGCTTTGGGCTGGGCTTTCCATTATTTTCCCCCCAATGGACTAAAGCTTATTATTATTATCATTACTATTATTATTATTATTTTACTTTCTACTTTCCCTTTTTTTCAGATTACACCAGCTGTTAAATTCCATGTGCTGCTCATTGTTCTATTGTTTTCTACAATGTCCTAGGGCATAAATTTGTTTCAGGGACTAATCTATTCAAATTGAGTCTTCTTTAAAGGAACCCCAATGTTATTGTTTAAAATTTAAAGGAATTCCCAAGGTTTAAAATTTGTTCTGACCTCAGGAGGGCTCCTTTCAGTTGTCTCTTTCCCAGTTCATTTCTCTCCTGCAGACTAGCTGGCCTATAGTTCAGTCTATATCTCTGAAGAATCTATCAATCACTTCCCAATTGTCTTTTACTACAACTTCCACTTTTTGGGAGTGTCTTTAGGCTACAATTTCTACACACTCCATTATAAATTATGCCAGTTTCTTTGGGGAGGAATTTAGAGTTCTCCTTTCTAAGGTCTGTTTCACTTCCCAGGCAAAATCTCTGAGCCAGAGCCAGAAACAATGTCTAGCTTTTACAAAATACACCTTACACTCCATTTAAAAGCTGAGCACTGGGCGGATGTAAATGGCAGCACCCTTGAGTCTCTTTGTCTTGCCTCTCTGTATGGAATCCCTGCCACACGTGCTGTGATCAGCGTGATTAGGCTCAGGATTCCCATTGGTGTCCTGCCTGAGACAGAGCTGCTGTCCCACAAGAAGGGTCTGGACATAAAAAGGTAGCTGCTACTTATCCACAATGACCCATAATTTAGCTTCAGTAACAGGTAGCAGGGGACAGAATGAGAAGTGCAGGACGAGAAAGATAGTCTTCTGATTGGGAGCCCTAAGGAGTGAGAGCCTAGTGCTGTTGGCTGTACCCCTAGAGACGGAGTTTCTAAGGAAAAGGGGAAGAAGATGCCAGGTCTTGGTTCAAAGACCACAGACTCTCAGTTCTTACAGATAATTTGGCAGAATTCTTAAGTAATGCCTCTTCATTTGCTTGGATGTCCTTGGTCCATTTCCAGACACTTCAGTTATTTTTTAAACAACATTTTTTATTTGTTTTCACCAGTTTCACTAGCTAGCAGATCCCTGGAGTTACTCATGCTGTTATGCCAAGAGTGGGATTCTATGGGCTTTATTTTTAGTAGGCTGGAATTGCACATCTTTTACTAATTGGAGAATCATTTTATGTCAACAAATACCAAAACCACAACAGTTATATTACAGGGAAGAAAATAATAATTATATTGAGAGAGAAGTCACATCCACCTTAGGCCATCAGGTAAAGCTTAGCAGAGCCTAGAACAAATAGTAAGCATTTAACAGTATGTGTGTATATGCGTGTATTCTGACTGTTGGAATAGATGGTAGCAGTAAAATGAGCCCCCTAGCAGGAAGTATATTAACAGATTTGCAGTGCATCAAAACTGAGGCAATTATAAGATGAACTGTAGGATGAAACACACTGAGTGACAACATGAACACACCCTGGATATGGCCCCAAGCAGGGGTTGGAGCCTGGAAAGGGGTCCTGGGAGTGACCAACCCAGAATGTCCATTCCCCTCAGGCTCTGTGCCTGAGCATGCAGGTCATGCTTGATGCCATGGGCAAAGTGTTCTCTGCACCTCTCGACCATGGGCAAAGTGTTCTCTGTGCCTGCTGAACATATCATGCGCTCAGTAAATAGAATAGTATTTTTTATTTATCCCGAGTTCTCATTTCTTCAGCATAGTTACACCTCCTAACAAAGTTTATTTTAAAAGACAATCATGGTGAGTACATTTAAAATCTGTTAGTTTAGCATGGTGAATGTTCTTGTGCCCCCATCCTTGAGGCAGTTGTTCCCCTGGCTGGTTTAGATCATATAGGACACACGTAGATCAATGCTATAACTTTTAGCTACCTTTAGTTCTCCTTTGGTTCATCATAACACTAAAATGTTCACCCCTAGAGAGAATTCACAGTCATTTTGTATATATATGACATATGTGTAAGCGCCTTTTAACACTATACCTGAGCACTAAGCCCTGCCCTTGTGATTTTTACAATCGGTAATTTTTTTTTCCTGTTCAGTCGGCCACTATTGGACCACCTTCCTTATAAGTAAGTTCCCAAATAAAGCCCATGGCTTGCCTGTTGTCTTCGGGTCATTTCTTCAGCCTCTCAGACATAGTCCCTCCCCTTTTGGGGTCTTTAGGAGTCTAGCATGACACAAACTTTTGTGTCTTCACAAATATAACCAGTACTGTGGTTATCTATATATTCTGTTAACTCCCAGAAAGAATGGACAGAGATATCACACATAGATCTTCAATGCAAGTAAACTACTAGCCAATCCTATAATTTGACTCAGTAAATTATTAATTTTTTATTTTTTCAGAGATAGTCATTAACTTCCTCTCTAAAATATAAACTATATTGATAATAGAATTTGCATTAAGACAGCCAATAATTCATTATGAGCTATATTTAGCTATATTTTGTTTTCTTCTATGTTATTAGTATATGTATTCAGAAATAAATTTTGCAATGTTTTACTAATCATGTTTTACTAATGTAATACTAATAGTAAATAGAATAGTATTTTTATTTGTACTGAGTTTTCATTTCTTCAGCATGCTTATATCTCTTAACAAAGTTTATTTTGGAAGACAATCCTGGTGAGTATATTTAAAATCTATTAGTTTAGCAATTTTGAAACACAAAATACATTATTAACTAGTCATCATGCTATACAGTAAATCTTTAAAACCTGTTTCTCCTATCTAATTGAAACTTTGTATTCTATAAACCACACGTCCTATTCCTTATAACCCACTTGCACCATGTGCCTGGTAACCATCATTCAATTCTCTTGTATGAGTTCAGGGATATGTACCTTAATAGTAAAATCATCCCACAATATAAACATATATTACATCACATTTTACCTCATAAATATATATGAATAAGATTGTCGATTTAAAATAAAATAAAATTTTAAAAAGGATAATTGTTAATGGTTTTTAGACTGAGAATATAATTTAATCAAAAAATGTAACTTATATGGCATAACTTTTTTTTGTTGTTTTGAGTTGGAGTCTCACTCTGTTGGCCCAGGTTGGAGTGCAGTGGCACAATTATGGCTCTCCACAGCTCGACTTTCAGGGCTCAGGTGTTCTTTCTGCCTCAGCCTTCTGAGTAGCTGGGACTACAGGCAGACGCCACTACACTCAGCTATTTTGTGTGTGTGTGTGCTTTTTTTTTTGTAGAAACTAGGTCTCCATGTTGCCTAGGGCTGGTCTCAAACTCCTGGGTTCAAGCAATCCTCCTGCATTGCCCTCCCAAGTGCGTGAGCCACCACCTCTGGCTAGTACAGCATTTAATAACAGAAAAGTAATATTTTGTCTTTAAAAATTATAATTGTGTATTTTATCACTAATTCTTTTAGAAATATATTAAAACCACAAATATCTTGCTGATATTCAATATACCTTAAAGCATAAAAGTTAAAAAAAAAATTCTCTCTTAAAAAAATGAAATTACCTAGGTGATTATAAGGTCAATACAATTTTATTTCAAAATATATAAACATTGAGATATATAAAATAATATGTATATACTGTAAATCAAGAGTCTGCTATTTCTGGCTTCAAGGTAAGTGTAAAAAATCTGTTATTCCACCTCCTGTCAATATTCCATGGGCTGTTAAAAATCTCTATTTTAAAATGGTGGCCAGGCATGGTGACTCACACTTATAATCCCAGCACTTTGAGAGGCTGAGGTGGGAGGACTACTTGAGCCCAGGGGTTTGAGATCAGCCTGGGCATCATAGCAAGACCTTGTCTCTACCAAAAAAATTATGTTGATGTGGTGGTACATATATGTAGTCCCAGTTACTCAGGAGGCTGAGGTGGAAGAACTGCCTGAGGCCAGGAGTTAGAGGATACAGTCATTTGTGATTGTGCTATTCCACTCCAGTCTAGGTAACAGAATGAGAGTCCAACTCAAAATAAACAAATAAATAAATAACAGAGTAGACTTACATTTTTACAAAAGCATAGCTTATTTTTTAGTTCTGTCTCTTAAAAATTCTTTCATGTTAACGCATTAGCTTAGCTTCCAATTATTTATTCTAATAGAAACATAGAACTTGTTTGATAAAATCCAAGAATTCACAACCAAATGACATTTTCATAGCCATTTGTGACCAACTTCTACATTTCAAACATTTTTCTATGAACTAGCAATAACACCATTTTGAGTTTTTTTTTTTTTCATTAATCAGTACTTTTTATTATGGTTTTGTGGGGTACAGTTAAGGGTTAGGTGTACAAT
>NW_007052009.1:0-2362 GCF_000164805.1 Carlito syrichta | reverse complement strand
TTAGCCAAGGCAATACTGTAGTAAATATAAATAGTGTAATATTTGGAATGCATTAACTAAAGTTTCTATTATTCATATGTGAGATGATTTTACAAATAGAAACCAAAAATAATCTGGAGTTGAATGATTAAAAGCAATAAACACATCTAGAAAATTTCCTGAGTTTTAAGACTGTATACAAAAGACAAACACATATTTTATATATAACTGATATACAGGGAATAAAATTTTTTAAACAAAGGAATAACATTCATGATTCCTCAGGAAATATCAATTTCCTGGGAACAAATCTAACCAAAGATAGTCAAGAGCCAGGCACTAGCAAACTATAAGACATTACTGAAAGAAATTAAAAATCTCCATAAATGTAGGAATATGCCATGCTTATGAATTAAAAGATTAAATAAAGATGTCAATTTAAAAAAATTGGTCTATAAATCCAGAACCTTAATTAAAATCCCAGCAGGTGTTTTGAGGAAAATTAGCAAGTTAATTCTAATGTTTATATGGAAATATACCTGTCCAAAATATCCAAGAAAACTTTGAAGAAAAATGTTTTCATCACTTATCAAATTGTTCTTTAAATGTACAGTAATTAAAACAGCATAATATTAATGAAGATTTAACCAGAAGATTAATTGAACAGAATAGAGAATCAGAAAAAGACCCACACATATATGCCCACTGATTTTTGTGATAATGGTGTTGTAAAGTAGTGGATTATGATAGTCTTTTTAATAAGCAATGCTGTGTCAGTTGATTATTCATATGTTTTAAGACAACATTCACTACTACCTCATACCTTACACAAAGGCAGTGTTTTAATTATAGAACATCATTTGAATGATAAAATAATAAAACTTCTAAAAGACAATATTTTTATGACAATAAGGCAGGCAAAGATTTCTTAAATAGGATGCCAATATGTGACATGAAAGGCATATATATGGTTTTAAAAATTGCTATGCGAAGGTTAAAAACTTGTTGCTTTAAAAGATATCCTTAAAAGTGTGACAAAGTAAGCATTAAAGGGGAAAAAGTATTTTTCCACATATAATGTGCATATAACCACAAAGAACTCCATTCAGGATACATAAAAAATCTATGAGTCAATAAGGAAGTGATAAACAACTCAATAAAAAACTGGGCAAAAGTCTTGAAAAGGCACTTGGCAAGCCAAGACAACCAAGTGACCAATAGGTATATGAGAAGATGGTCAACCTCATTGATTATTAGAAAAGTGCAAATTAAATCAACAAGGAAATGCAACTATATACCTATCAGAATGTCTCAAAGAAAAGACTGATGATATTATGAGTCAAGATGACTAGAATTTTTGAATATTGCTGATAGAAGAATAACTTAGCAAAACCACTTTGAAAACTGGCTACATATGTATATTCCCAATGACTAAACAATCCCGCTTCTGAATATATGTCCAAGAGAAAGTAGTTCTTATGTTTCTCAAAAGACATGTACAGGAATCAGTATAGAATTCTAATTCATAATTGAACCAAACTTGGAAAAAACTGAATTTATTTTACCAGCAGAGTGGAGATATAAATTATGGCATTTTTTTTTTTTTTTTTTTTTTAATAAAAACACCTCTTATCAACAGGGTGTCTGAATGAAACGTAATTGTACACCTAACCCTTAACTGTACCCCACAAAACTATAATAAAAATACTGATTAATTATTAATTATTAATTATGGCATTTTTAAATGAAGAAATGCTATATAGCAACTAGAACAAACTATAACTTCTTGCAAAAGCATGGATAAATCTCTCACATGTTGTTTTGCATAAATAAGCCAAACAGAGAGAGCAAGTACTGTATGAGTCTATTTATATAAATCCCAAAATAGACAAAACTGATATGTGTTGTTAGAAGTCAGGCAAGTGGCTACTTTTGCATAAAGATTAGAAGTGGTTTTTTGGGACATTAAGTGTTCTTCTGAGATGCTTATAATGTTCTTTTCTTGATCCGAATGCTTGTTACACAAGTATGCTCACCTTATGAAAACACTCGTGATTTGTATACTTTTCTATATGTAAATGGTACTTTAAAAACATTTATTAAAAATAGTTGCAGTGTGCCAAGTGTATGATTCTAGTTTGGAATCTCTCTCCTACCGAATATTGTGATTATGTAATTTGCTTTCATCTGGATGAACTACAGTCCATCTGCTCTGAGCAAAGCACAAAGAAGATCCAAACAAATAGAAAAATATTCCATGCTCATGGATTAGAAGAATCAACATTAAGATGTCCATCCTACCAAAGGCAATCTACACATTCAGTGCAATACCCTTTAAATTACCAACATCATTCTTCTCAGATCTGGAAATGACAATACAGAA
>NW_007052008.1:48656-50591 GCF_000164805.1 Carlito syrichta | reverse complement strand
GCAAGATGGCAAAGGGTCAGCTTGGTCTGTGAGACCCTCTGTGAAAGAGAACACACATAAAGACTCTAGCTTTCTCCCAGGGGCTGGAGCTCCCATCATTGGCAGCCTGCTCTTCACACGGAGCTCAGCTATGGTCACCGCTCAAACACCATGCCTGAGGTGACCCATGACTTCAGACTGTGAAGCACCTGCAAGCATGATCTACTGAGATTGTCACTGCTGCCACTACCACTGTCACTGCCATGCACTGCCCCCCACCCAGAGCCAGGCTCATGGATATCCTTCCATGTACCATGAGGCAGCTGCCCCCACCACCGCTACCATTGCCTGCTCCCTCCCATCATGGACTTCTGCCAACCCTGACCAGCATCACCTGGCAGACTCCAGCTGCTGTGAATCAAGATCAACTAGAGTGGTGAGACAGCACCACCTACTGGGGATCCAAAGTATTAACATCAAAATGGGAAAGGCAGAAACTCTTCCCCCAGCCAGATTGGAGTGATAGACTGGGCAGGGAGCCCAGATCTGAACTGCCCTTCACAGTAGGCCAGGGGCAATTGATCCTAAATGTGAACAAATCTACCAGCCTGCAAAGACAACTAGAAATCGGTGCTGAAAGGACATTGGACTTAAAGGAAAAGTCTCAGAGTATGCTTGGTTGGTACTGTTAGTTTACTGACTTTATTCTATTCCTTTTGTTTTGTCCTTTTTCCAATTTCTCTGTAAACCCCATCTTTATATAGAGGAATAGCACACAAATAAGGAGGTTGATTAACTTGTACATGAGCATCATTGTAAGTTTTAGTTTTTTCATATGGTTGTTGGCGAGTTTGTAGTTATAGTTACTGTTTTTCTTTTTACTTGTTTCAGTCTTTGTGTCTCTTTTCGTTTGTTAGTTGATATGCTTGTCTATTTTCCCTCCTACTCCTCTCTCTCTCCACCACCCTATTTCCCCCACTGCCTGCTCCATTATCTTCCCTCTGCTAACCTCATTTTGCTTTAGGGAGTAAACCTACAGTCCCACTGCATGGACAGAGTCAAAGGCAGTGAGAAGTGGGTTTCAGATTATCCATAGACCTGTAGGCAAATATCAAGATCTGCAGATAGATTTTGAATCACAGCTCCCCACTTAAATTAATCACAAAACTGCAAAAAGGACCACCCCCAACCTACAGTCCAACTCCAGAATTGAACAAAGCAAGAGGAAATACGTAAGGAAGGATAGAAGATTGAACAAACAGAAGTAAAGGCAACCCCTCCACCAGTGAACAATAGAATTAAAGAAGACAGGGAAGTGGAGGGAAGGAAAAAGTAGGGATGACAAATCTGCACAAATGAAAAAAACCAAAAGAAGGGGGTCTCACACAGACCCTTGGGAGGCCAGACATTGGGAAAACAGATTTCAGTACACAAACAATGAAGAGCCCCCAGAATGACTGGTCACATGCAACAAACCCAGACATCAAGACATGAACAGAGAGAATTTTTAAAAATTGAGGAGAGATAAAAGGAAAATAGGAAGGAGCAGATGACAGAAATAACAGCAATAAAGAATATTGTGATGAAAACAAATAACAAATTAATAAACAGTGAAAGCAGAATTAGCCAAGCAGAAGAAAGAATCTCAGAGCTTGAAGACCAAAACACAGAAGTAACCCAAACTGTCAAACATAGAAAAGAAGCTTTAAAAGACAGGAAAAAAAACCTTCCAGAGATGAATGATTACTTCAAGAGACTGAATCTAAGAGTAATTGGTATTCCTGAGGCAGAGAGAGAGACAGAGACCACACTGGAACAAGCATTTCATGAAATTATTCAAAAAAACTTCCCTCATCTCCTCAGTGATGCAAAAAATCAAACACAAGAGATTCAGAGAACCCCTGCAAGACAACAAATGAGAAAACCAACTCCCAGACACATAATAATTCACCTAAA
>NW_007052008.1:46505-47698 GCF_000164805.1 Carlito syrichta | reverse complement strand
AATACCCCACACACAACCCTAGACAGATCATCAGGACAAAAAATCAGCAACAAGATCTTGAACCTCAGTGTGACTCTTGACCAAATGGACTTAATTGATACATACAGAACACTCCATCCAACGCCCACAGAATATACATTCTACTCATTACTGCATGGAATGTACTGCAAGATGAACCACATCCTTGGCCATAAATCAAGCAAAAACAAATTTAAAATTATCAAAATTTTGCCATTCACCTTCTCAGATCATAATGGAATAAGCATCAACACCAACAAGGTTCCCCCAAAACCAACAAAGATATGGACTCTAAACAGCATGATGCTAAACAACTCCTGGGTTAAAGATGAAATCAAAACATATATTAAAATGTACCTGGGAACAAATGAAAATGAAGAAACATCTTACTAAAATCCCTGGGGTGCCATGAAAGCTGTAGCAAGAGGGGAATTCATATGTCATGTCTACAAACGCACATGAAGAAAATGGAAGAATCAAAAATTAACAGCCTAACAAGTCACCTAAGTAAGCTGGAAAAGCAAGACCACCAAAACCCTAACTCAGCAGAAGAATCCAAATCACCAAAATAAAAGCCCAAATTTGGGACATAGAAGACAAAAAGATAATACAAAAAAATCAATGAAACAAAAACCTGTTTTCAAAAGGATAAACAAGATCAATGGTGCTCTAGCTAGACTGACCAAGAAAAAGAGAGAGAAAGCCCAAATAAACACAATCAGGAACACAAAGGATGAATTCACATCTGATCCTGAAGAAATACAAAAGATCATTAGAGACTACTACGTACACTTGTATGGAAACAAACTTGAAAACCTTAAGGAAATGGAGAACTTTCTGACATCACACAACCTGCCTAGGTTGAAACAAGAAGAAAAAGCAACGCTAAATAGACCAATAACAATCAAGGAAATTGACTATGTAATAAGAAAACTACCTACAAAAAAAAAAAAGCCATGGACCAGATGGCTTTCCAACAGAATTCTACAAAACATTTAATGGGGAGCTGATATCAATACTACTAAAAGTATTCCAGGCGATTGAGAAAGATGGAACTCTCCTCAAATCAAGTTATGATGCTAAGATAGCATTGATACCCAAGCCAGGTAAAGAGACAACAGAGAAAGAGAACTACAGGCCAATATCTTTGATGAACATAGATGCTAAAATTCTCA
>NW_007052008.1:45742-46485 GCF_000164805.1 Carlito syrichta | reverse complement strand
AAAAACCCTTGAATATCTAGGCATGCGTGGAACATACCTCAAAATAGTAAAAGCCATCTACAAGAAATCCAAAGCCAGCATACTCCTAAACAGACAAAAATTGGAACCATTTCCCTTGAACACTGGAACAAGACAAGGATTCCCATTCTCACCCCTCCTTGTCCATGAAGTATTGGAAGTCCTGACTAGAGCAATCAGAAAAGAGAAGGTGATCAGGGGTATTCAAATAGGAAAAGAGGAAGTCAAGTTATCTCTCTTTGTAGACGACATTATTGTATACCTTGAAAATCCAAGAGAATCTGTCAAAAGCCTCCTTACACTAATAAAGGACTTTGGCAAAGTCTCAGGGTATAAAATAAATGTGCAAAAGACAATCGCATTTCTTTACACCAATACTAAACAAACAGAAACACAAATAAAAAGCACAATCCCATTCACAACAGCCAAAAAAAAAAAAAAATGAAATACCTTGGCATCTTCCTAACCAGAGACGTGAAAGACCTTTACAATGAAAACTACAAAACACTGCTCAAAGAAATCAAAGATGACACAAACAAGTAAAAAAATATCCCATGCTCATGGATTGGAAGAATCAGCATTGTGAAGATGTCCATCCTACCTAAGGCAGTCAACAGATTTAATGGGATACCCATCAAATTACCAGCAACATTCTTCTCAGACCTAGAAAAAACAACACAGGAATTCATATGGAAACACAAATGACCAAGAATAGCCAGAACAAC
>NW_007052008.1:44521-45024 GCF_000164805.1 Carlito syrichta | reverse complement strand
ATATACACGATGGAATACTACACAGCCATAAAAAAGAACAAAATCATGAATTTTGCAGCATCCTGGATGGAACTAGTGTCTTTAATACTGAGTGACCTCTCACAGAAACAAAGATCTGTTCTCATTCATATATTGCACCTTGTTTATTCAATATAATACCATATGAGAATGACTGACAGTGGTGGGAAACTTTTGGGGGGGAGGGGAAGGGAGATGGGATTAATGGTAGTAAATATCTGTCTGTAGATGGGGAGACACTTCTTATCAACAAGGGTGTCTGAACGAAGCATATTTGTATACCTAACACTTAGCTGTACCCCAAAATATCATAATAAAAAATATTGATTATAAAAAAAGAAAAGAAAACTACAAAACACTGCTCAAACAAATCAAAGATAACATAAACAAGTGGGAAAGTATCCCATGCTCATGGATCGGAAGAGTCAACATTGTGAAGATGTCCATCTTACCTAAGGCTATCTACAGATTTAATGCAATACCCA
>NW_007052008.1:42624-43401 GCF_000164805.1 Carlito syrichta | reverse complement strand
TCCTATTGGAGGAGCTGCATGGGAGTAGGGTGGGGCCAGTGCCGTGTTATGGTCCTATTGAACGCATAACAAAGCCAGGTACTGATTGGAGGCTTGCAGGTTTGAAATTGGCGCGTGGAAGTTTGAAATTGACCGCAGCGCAGGGAGGTTTGAAATTGGTGCGCACAGGAATTGTGCTCACAGAAGCCGGGATGAGGCCCTTTGTTGTCTGGTGTGTCGGGGCCATTTCGGGAGCCGCCCCTCCGGTCGCTTCCTGCACCTTTCAACTAGTCATCAAGGAAATGCAAATTAAAACTACACTGAGATACCACCTAACTCCAGTCAGAATGGACATTATCAACAACTCAAAAAATCAGTTGCTGGAAAGGGTGTGGTGAAAAGGGAACACTTCTACACTGTTAGTGGGAGTGTAAACTAGTACAACCTCTGTAGGAATCGGTGTGACTATTCCTAAAAGCTCTAAATATTGACCTCCTATATGACCCCGCAATCCCCCTAATGGGAATATACCCTGAAGAACTCAGATCACTCTATAAAAAAGATACCTGCATATGTATGCTTATCACAGCATTGTTCACAATAACAAGATCATGGAACCAACCATGCTGTCCTTCAAAAGAGGACTAGATTTTTGAAAATGTGGTACATATACATGATGGAATATTATTCAGTAATAAAAAAGAACAAAATCATGAATTTCACAGCAACTTGGATGGAATTAGTGTTTATAATACTGAGTGACCTCTCACAGAAACAAAGATCTGGGTATCACATGTT
>NW_007052008.1:39514-42604 GCF_000164805.1 Carlito syrichta | reverse complement strand
TATGTATCAATAAAAAAATTCTCCAGTTTAAAAAGATAAAAATAAAGAAAATATTAATGAAAAGTCTAAATAATAAAAGTTAAATAATCTTAAGAATTTTATTAAAATACCAAGTACTGAATTTAAAAAATGATTAAGAAAAATAAGACAAGTTTAAAGTATTATCTCCCAATACATCCAAGAAGGGCCACTAAATCCAACTCCAAATCAAGAATTATATTGTTCATAGCAGGCTTGTTAGTTTGGTTAATTGTCACTAATATCGATAAGTCAAGCAATGAGGAATAGAAAGATGATCGACAGAATTCCCTGAGCAGGTTGTTTTAAAACAGTTACGTGTCAGAGAAGAAATGACAGGAAGGTGGAAAAGATGACTCAGGCAGTCTTTTGTAACATCATTAACTGTGCTTTTTGGATTTTTTTTTTGCCCACTTTGTGGTTTGTTTCCTTTTGGGGCCTGTGTTATTCCAGGCTTCCCAAGGAGTGAGGCCTAAGTTTGAATATAGATAATTTCCTTGTCAGGATAGTTTTTCCTATTCAGGTTTAATTCAACTCACTTTCTTCTGCATTTTCAAAGCTTGGGAAAACTCCATGGTACATCAATAAACATAATGAATAACACTCAGAACCACAAATTGATTATGGATATTATGAGTTATATTTGCATCATAAACATAAAAAATTAGAGTGGTTGCCTTCTTTCTGGAAATTGGTAATTGGAAGCAACTTAATATAACACAGAAATTATTTTGTGTGAGAACACAGCATTCTCTATAATGAGTTTTGTTCTTGCCAAAGGATATATCATACAACTGGCTTGATCCTCAAACCCATCTGGAGGGAGCAGTAACCAAAATGTATTTCCTAGCATCTGTGTCACTAATGTTGCACGTTTTCTTTTCAAACATCCAATTTCTTTAGGGGAACAAATGTTTTGTTTAGGGGAACAAATGCTCCTGCCTCCCTCCTGGCTGCTCAGGTTTCTGCCTCCTTTTGGTTACCGTGTGGCTGGTGATTTCTCAGGGTCCCAAAGGAGGACTTAGCACTACCTGTTCAGACTGAACAAAAAATTCCTGATGAAACCAGAACAAAATCTCAGCACACTGCTTTCACCATCATGGTCCTCACTTCTATTTCAGTTTTCCTTGCCAAAATAGATATGAAACATTGAGATGCTGCCAAGTTCAGCAGCTAAACAGACTTACAATAATTGCTGCTGTTTATTGCGTGCTTCTAGGTGCCAGGCTTTGTACCATGCAGTTTATGCAAACCACATAGTGTTTAATCTTTTCAACAATACTATGAGGTGAACATCACTACTTCTGTTTTACATTCACTATAATAGAGGTTTAACGATCCAGAGAGGTCCAGGAAATTGCCCATGGTTAAAGGTCAAAAGTGACAGTGTCCTAATGTTTCTGTGACTTATCATTCATAGCCTTCTCTTTTTCTCATTCTAAAATAACAGTGGTGAATCTTGATGTGGGCTCTGCCTTTCATTTTTTCAGAGTATACTAACATTTATAGAGCCTCTGCTACCTGAGAGACTTTGTGCCAGATCCAAGAGTAGTGTCTGGACAGAGTGAATGCACCCCTAAATGAATTGAGCTAGTCTTTCAACCTCACCTGTTGCTACTCTCCATATGCAACAAAAAGTTCCAGCCACCCAGTCACACTGAGAACTTGAAGTTGCCTAATACATCAAGTGTCTTCTCTTCTCTGCTTCTGTGCTGTTGATCCTGCTGCAATGGTACTGCCCTCTAGTTCTCTGCTTTGCTGACCCTCTTTTCATTGTTCCCAATTTAGTCCATATGCAAATTTTGACAATTTTAAGTTCATGAACTTGCCACCATGCACTTATATTGGCAGCACTGACCCAAAACTCAGTAAAGCTCATAACCATGATAGAGCAGTATCTCACAGCTGTGTTCATGTCTATGTGTGGTGGTGTCTTGCTGAGTGGTGTCCATTATTGTTGCTGCATGTTATTGTGTGCTGCTGTGAGAATGTCAGAACTTGAATTAGAGCAACGAACAAACATTAAATTTCTTGTTAAACTTGGCAAGAGTGGAAGGGAAATCAGAAACATGTTAATCCAAGGTTATAAGAATAACAGCATGAAGAAAACAGCAGTGTGCAAATGGATTAAATGTTTTTTTCTGAAGGAAGAAAAAGCGTTACTGATGAAGACAGATCAGGATGACCAGTGACAAGCTAGATTGATGAAAATATTGCAAAATTTTATCAAATCATGTGTCAAAATCATCAGCTGACTGTGTGAAGCATATCAGACCAAATAGAGAAACAGTTTGGAAAATCTTAACTGAAAATCTTGGCATGAGAAAGGTGTGTGCAAAATGATCCTGAAGGAACTCTTGAATCATAACACTGCATCAGCTCACACAGCACTGTCTGTGAGGAAATTTATAGTCAGTAAACAAATTTCAGTATCAGAACGTCCTCCTTACTCGCCTGATTTGGCCACCAATGACTTTTTCTTTACCTGAAGATAAAGGAACTATTGAAAAGAAGACATTTGAATGACATTCAGGACATCAAAGGTAATATGATGACAGTTCTGATGGACATTCCTGAAAGAGTTCCAAAACTGCATTGATGGGTGGACTAGGCATTGTTGTGGTTCATAACTTCCCAAGGTGAGTACCTCAAAGGCGACCATGGTGATATTCAGCAATGGAAATATTCAGCAATAATAGCACTTTTTCTAGGATGAGTTTGCAAACTTTATTGTCAACCCTCATATTATGTTTCATCTATATTTGAGTACCACAAACTTTTCTTCATGACAAATGTTGCCTATCTATCAGCTTATTTACTGTCTATGGCTGCTTTCATACTAAAATGGCAAATTTGAGTAATTGCAAAGGGGTTTGGCAAACTTTTCTGGAAACAGTCAAATTCCAAATATTTTAGGCTTTGTGGGCCTTTCATTTTAACTCATTTTTCTGGCTATTAACTTCTTATAAAATTCAGGTGATCACAGTTTTAGTTATTATACTAGGGCTGGCCTCTATTCAATAATCTATGAGACTAATGTAAAAAATGAGTTTCAGTACTCATTCTTGAAGA
>NW_007052008.1:34756-39494 GCF_000164805.1 Carlito syrichta | reverse complement strand
AAGCATCTGTCTAATTCAACTCTTTGCTTCCTGCCCATAAATTAGCATCTTCTTCATGAAAATACCATTGCCTCCTTCTCTGTGTTGAGCACCCATCAGGCAGTTTTCTTTTAAAAAGTATTTGAAAATCGGTGTTGTCTGGGCCCCTGCCACTTGGGAGAGACACTGACCTTGAATGACTACTATGGCCCAAATGTTCCTGACATGCATGTTGGCTATTAACCCTCCACCTCAAAAGGAAAAAAAAAGAACATGATTTCTATAGGATCATTTTTGGTGGAGTCTTAGATTTATTTAGCCCATTGAGAAATGAGAAATATATTCTAGTTTTATACAGGGAAATATGGTATTCTGCTTCCTCTTTTCCTAACCTATTTCACTGACAAAAAAAATTAGATCTTAAAATGTAGATTTTGTACTTTCTATTTTCTCTTTTATCATCTTCCTCCTCCATCAAAATGTCCCATTTTGAGGGTCTCTTTGGATTCCATAGCCATATTCAAAACACTATCAATAACTTTTATTTTCAAATCCATTTCAACTTACTTTAGAAAATTATTTATTTATTAATTTCCTTAATTAGAAGGTTTTTACTAGAAAATTTCTCCACATAAACTAATGGTGAAGATCGCCTTATTTTTCTCTTTACTGTCTGTTCATTG
This sequence comes from Carlito syrichta, assembly GCF_000164805.1. Lineage (NCBI taxonomy): Eukaryota > Metazoa > Chordata > Mammalia > Primates > Tarsiidae > Carlito > Carlito syrichta. Next base: position 38,832 of record NW_007052008.1, on the reverse strand, counting down.
GAAGCTATTACAAGCTAGCATCAAAGGCTAATGCCTCCCACATCAGGAAGCTTATCATGTATGACACCCAGTAGTTGTCATATTTGTATCTGTTCACAAATTATTTAAATAGAGTTTTAGATTTATTTGTTGTACTCATTTACTCAATGAATATTGATTGAGAATCTATGTGCCAGACCCTACATCCTGTTCTGGATGCTCAGCATATAGTGTTGAATAAGACATCAAATTTCTTGTTCTCATGGAATTTCTATTTCAGTGTATTGTGTTCTATTATAATAGTGCTATCTGCGAGAGGGTAGGGCTCCATCCATCATGTTTACTTTCTTATATTTTACTTTACGACACATAGGAAATTAATTAATACCCAATTCATGCTGAGGATAGTTTGATCCTACTGTTGTTTTGGCCACTCACAACAATTCCACATTTTTATGATAACAGTACCCCAAATTTCTGTTGAAAAGTTCATAGAAAGACCTCATGGTACAGCAGTTAAGTATTAGTCTCTAAAATTTTCACTACTGTCCTGAAATCCTGGTGTGGGTATTTACCAGCTCTGTAGCCTTGATTAAAGTACCCAGCTTCTCAGTGTGGGTTTCTTTCAAGGTAACATTGGGCCAATAACACAAACACACTTATAGGTTTGCTGTGAGAATTAAATGAGCTAATGTCTATTGTTTATGAAGTGCTTGAGGTGGTGCCTGACTGTGGTGTAGGATTATTTGCTATTGTTATTATTATTATTAAAATAATTTCCTTTGGGAGCAGTATTTTGGAAACTGTCAATCAATGTAACCTCCCCAACTTTCTAAGACTGAACACGTGACTGTTCCCCAGGACTTTAAATCTTGTAGCCTTTTTATCCCATAGGCAGTGCTCTAATGATTCTCTCTATAAGTTCTGGCTACTTAGGTCTCCAGATGTGCCCTGGTTGTTGACCTTTCCAAGCTTCAATCTCCAGCCCCCTTTGGCTTTCAAGAGCTACTTCAAACCTTTGCAATAAAATTTCTGTTTTCTTAAGTCAGCCAGCATCTGTATCAATTGCTTGTAACCAAAGAACCTTGACGCTGATACAACACAATGGTTCACTGTGATTCTCATCTGTAAAATTAATGGCAATTCTCCTCACAGGCTGAGTAGTAGTTTGGCTTCATTTTCTTAAGTTTAGAAAGCAGGTTATATAGCCAAACAGTTATAGTTTGTATATTCATATGTTCTTCTCAGTGCTGATAATTCCTATTGCTCCTTAGAATGTTTTACATTTAATACTTGACTCTTACATAGTTTTGTCAAAAAAGATATATCTGTCTATGTAATATAACATTGAAACATTTTTAATTTGTGCCAAGATTTTGAAGAGGACTGTAATGGTTCAGACACAGTCACTGTCTGGGGTCATTTTTCCTACTGTCTATGTAGTCATACCAGCTACATGTGAGTATTGCTGGGTTTTTACCTTTGTGTTAGACTGACCTGATAATTACAACTGATACCATGGGGAGACTGGCACTGTCTGTTTTCCTCACCTACTTCACAGAGGTTTATTTTATTTTCCCAAAGTTAAGATTACTCTTACCTGTAGAACTGTGAGAGTTTTTCTTGTGAGGTAGAATTTAAACATCATTATTAAATTCTTTACATTTGGACAAGAGTTCCCAAAAGGGGTGATGATAATTTTATGGAATCTCCTAGAAAACTATTAAGAGGAAAATTGGGGGCAGGCTAGGTATTGATTTTCTATTGCTGCTGTTAACAAGTTACCAGAAACTTGGACTTAAAACAACATAAATGTATTACCTAACTTTGTATCTGCAAAGTCCCTTTTGCCATATAAGGTAACATATTGACAGGTCTGGGAATTAAGATATTGGCATTTTTGTTGGGCCATTATTCTCCAAGTGTTCCACTTTAGAATATGGAGAGGTTATTGAGGAAAAGGGAACCACAAATCATTTATCAACCAGCAGGCACACACTCCATGATGACCTGGATGGCTACATTGAAGTGTTCAAAATAATCCAAATACCCCTTGATAATCATGTACACACACAGAAACATGCATACACACAGAAAATAGACGTCTATGCAGCCAGTGTCACATGGCTGCAGATCTTAATTTACTGGCATGCAGGCACTGAAGCATGTGGATTACTCACCATCCTGTTTTGCATGCTTCTGTACAATTTAAATTGTTCTCATTTACCATTAACTCAAATATGGAACATGGTGTATTTTATACTAGGAGGGAACCAAAAAAGTGCTTATTTGTATAGTGCAGATTGCTCTCTCTTTGCCTAAGTTTCTCTGTTTTATTAAGAATTTAATATCTCATCGCAGTGGTCTGGACTGCCACAGCAGCCACAGATGCAGCAGCCACCAGTGCCACCATGGCCTCTGTGGCAGCCATTGTGCATCACACCACCTGTGCCTGAGGCGATCCATGACTTCAGTCCTTGAAGCCCCTGCAGGCAAAATCTGCTGGGATCGCTGCCACCTCTGCTGCAACCTGGACATTCTGTCGGCCGTGGGTCTCCTCCCATGTGCCCTGAGGCAGGCTTCCATCTCCAGCCTCTGACTGTCTCCTATCCAGCTCCACCCCCTCTGGAGTGAACAGGTGAGATAGCATCACTGGCTGGTGATTCAAGGGAGTAAACCTACAGCCCCACTGCAAAGACAGATTCCAAGGCAGGGGGAAGTGGGTCTCAAATTATTCATACACCTGTCGGCGGATACCAGGACCTGCAGATAGATTTTGAATCACAGCTCCCCCCTTAAGTAAATCTCAAAACTGCAAAAAGGACCATCCCCAACCTACAGTGCAACTCCAGAATTGAACAAAGTAAGAGGACATACATAAGAAGAATAGGAAATTGAACAAATAGAAGTAAAAGCATTCCCTCTACCCCCTGAATAAAAGAATTAAAGAAGACAGTGACATGGAGGGAAGGAAAAAGGAGGGAGGGAAAAACCGCACAAATAAAGAAAAAACAAAAGAAGAATATAGGTCTCACACAGACCCCTGAGAGATCAGACACTGAGAAAACAGACTTCAGAACACAAAAATGAAGAGCCCCCAGAATGACTGGTCACATGCAACAAATCCAGACGTCAAGACATTAATAGAGAGAATTTAAAAAATTGAGGAGAGACAAGAGGAAAATAGGAAGGAGCTGATGTCAGAAATAGCAGTAATAAAGAATACTGTGATGGAAATAAATAACAAACTAATAAGCATGGAAAGCAGAATAAACCAAGCAGAAGAAAGAATCTCAGAGCTTGAAGACCAAAACACAGAACTAACCCAAACTATCAAATGCATAGAAAAGAAGCTAAGAAAGACAGAAAAAAACCTTCAAGAGATGAATGATCACTTCAAGAGACTGAACCTAAGAGTAATTGGCCTTCCTGAGGCAGAGAGAGAAACAGAGGTCACACTGGAACAGACATTTCATGAAATCATTAAAGAAAACTTTCCTCATCTCATCAATGATGAAAAAATTCAAACACAAGAGATTGAGAGAACCCCTGCAAGACAACAAATGAGAAGACCAACTCCCAGACACATAATAATTCGCCTAAACAAAGTAGGTATAAAAGAAAAAATCCGAAAGACTACAAGAGAAAAAGGTCAGACTACCTAACAGGGAAGACCAATTCGAATAGCAGCAGATTTATCTACAGAAACCCTCCAGGCTAGGAGAGTTTGGAGCCCTATCTTCAAAGTTCTAAAAGATAAACAATTTCAACTGGGAATAACCTACACTGCCAAGCTAGTTTCATCAGTGAGGGAGAATTGAAATATTTCCCAGATATCTAATGCCTAAGTACCTATGCTGCTACCAGACCACCTCTACAAGAAACACTTGAGAAAGTATTGGACACAGAAGAAAGGAAAAAAGAACAACAACATTCTTCACAAGAGTGCAAAAAAAAGATTAAAAACACACATGATGCAACACTAAAACCAAAAGAGAGACAACACACAAACAGGAAGAACAACAACTCTGTAAGAACATTATGATAGGGATCAACTCTCACATTTCAATAATTAGTCTGAATGTGAATGGACTAGA
>NW_007052008.1:33248-34490 GCF_000164805.1 Carlito syrichta | reverse complement strand
ACCCTTTAAGCTATCAAAAATTTAAAAAGATATAGAAGGCCACTACATAATGATAAAAGGTTCACTCCATCATCAAGAAATATCCATCCTAAACATATATGCATCAAACATAGGAGTACCAACTTTCATAAAGCAGCTCCTAGGTAAACTAAAATAAGACATCGACTCCAATAACATCATAGCTGGAACTTTAATACCCTACTCACAACCCTAGACTGATCATCAAGACAAAAAATCAGCAACAAGATCTGAAACCTCAATGTGACTCTTGATCAAATGGACTTAACTGACACCTACAGAACCCTCCATGCAAAGTCCACAGAATAAACATTCTACTCATCACCGCATGGAACGTACTCTAAGATCAACCACATACTTGGCCATAAATCAAGCATAAGCAAATTTTAAAAGACTGAAATTTTACCATGCACCTTCTCAGACCACAGTGGAATAAAAATAAACATTAACACCAACAAGGTCCCCCCAAAACCAATAAGGACATGGACACTAAACAGCATGATGCTAAACAACTCAAGGGTCAATGATGAAATCAAAACAGAGATTAAAAGATACCTGGAAACAAATGAAAATGTAGAAACATCTTACCAAAATCTCTGGGATGCCACGAAGGCTGTAGTAAGAGGAGAATTTATATCCCTACAAACGCACGTGAAGAAAATGGAAGGATCACAAATTAACAGCCTAACAAGCCACCTAAGGAAGCTGGAAAAGCAAGACCACCAAAACCTTAATTTCAGCAGAAGAATCCAGATCACCAAAATAAAAGCCCAAATCCAGGACATAGAAGACAAAAAGATAACACAAAAAAATCAATGAAACAAACAGCTGGTTCTTCAAAAGGATAAACAAGATCAATGGTCCCCTAGCTAGACTGACCAAGAAAAAGAGAGAAAAAGGCCAAATAAACACAATCAGAAACACAAAGATGAAGTCACATCTGGTCCTGAAGAAATACAAAAGATCATTAGAGACTACGATGTACACTTGTATGGAAATAAATTGAAAACCTCAAGGAAATGGAGGATTTTCTGTCACCACACAACCTACCTAGGTTGAAACAAGAAGAAATTGAGACCCTCAATAGACCATTGAAAATCAAGGAAAATGACTACCTAATTAGAAAACTACCTACAAAAAAAAAAAAAAAGCCCTGGACCAGATGGCTTTCCAGCAGAGTTCTACAGACATTTTAAGGAGGAGCTGATACCAATCCTACTGATG
>NW_007052008.1:31752-32798 GCF_000164805.1 Carlito syrichta | reverse complement strand
CCATCTATGAGAAACCCACAGCTAGCATACTCCTAAATGGACAAAAATTGGAACCAATTCCCCTGAAAAATGAAACAAGACAAGGATGCCCACTTTCACCCCTCCTGTTCAACATACTATTGGAAGTCCTGGCTAGGGCAATAAGAGAAGGCAATCAGAGCTATCCAAATAGGAAAAGAGGAAGTCAAGCCATCTCTCTTTGCAGATGACATAATCGTGTACCTTGAAAACCCAAGAGAGTCTGTCAAAAACCTCCTTACACTGATAAAGGACTTTCACAAAGTTTCAGGATATAAAATAAGGTACAAAAGACAATCGCATTTCTTTACACCAATAGTAAACAAACAGAAACCCAAATAAAAAGCACAATTCCATTCACAATAGCCACAAAAAATTGGAATACCTTGGCATCTTCCTAACCAGAAACATGAAAGACCTTTACAATGAAAACTACAAAACACTGCTCAAATAAACCAAAGATGACACAAACAAGTGGAAAAATATCCCATGCTCATGGATTGGAAGAATCAACATTGTGAAAATGTCCATCTTACCTAAGGCAATCTACAGATTTAAGAAAATACCCATCAAATTATCAGCAACATTCTTCTCAGACCTAGAAAAAGCAATACAGGAATTCATATGGAAACACAAAGGACCAAGAAAAGCCAGAACAATCTTCAGCAAAAAAACAAAGCAAGTGGTATCACATTACCAGACTTCAAACTTTATTATAAAGCTACAATAATCAAAACAGCTTGGTATTGGTACAGGAACAAGCATATAGACCAATGGAATAGAATTGAGATTCCAGAAGCAAAACCTCAATTTCTCAACAACTCATCTTCGACAAAGCCTCCACCATCTACCACTGGGGAGAGGAGAACCTATTCAGTAAATGGTGCTGGGAAAACTGGCTGACCACATGCAGAAGATTGAAACAGGACCCCTCTCTATCCCCATACACAAAAATTAACTCTAAATGGATCAGAGACCTAAATGTAAAACCTCAAACCATAAGAACCTTAGAAAATGAAGGACATACG
>NW_007052008.1:16908-31436 GCF_000164805.1 Carlito syrichta | reverse complement strand
AAGGGAACACTTCTACACTGTTGGTGGGAGTGTAAACTAGTGCAACCTCTGTGGAAAACAGTATGGCGATTCCTAAAAGCTCTAAATATTAACCTCCCATATGACCCCGCAATCCCCCTACTGGGAATATATCCTGTAGAACTCAAATCACTCTATAGAAAAGATACCTGCACATGTATGTATTTTGCAGCATTGTTCACAGTTGCAAGGATCTGGAAGCAACCATGCTGTCCATCAAAAGAGGGCTGGATTAAAAAAATGTGGTACATATACACGATGACTACTATGCAGCCATAAAAAAGAACAAAATGATGAATTTTGCAGCAACCTGGATGGATCTAGAGTCTATAATACTGAGTGACCTCACACAGAAACAAAGATCTGAGTATCACTTATTTTTACTCATATAGTGAACCTTGAACATCCAATGTAATACTATAAGAAAATGACTGACAGTGGTGGGAAACTAAGGGGAGAAGGGGAAGAGAGATGGGATTAATGGCAGTAAATATCTGTCTGGGGACAGGGAGACACCTCTTATCAACAATGGTGTCTGAACGAAGCATATTTGTATAATTAACCCTTAACTGTACCCCACAATATCATAATAAAAAATATTGATAAAAGAGAATTTAATATCTATTTATTTCTCATCTCCATTGTCTACTGCATTTACTCCAAGTAGAAAAAATGCCCAACACAACAATATTTTCTAGCAATTGTCATTTAAATGTCTGTAATAAAGGGATTAAAGATTACTTGCCATCTAGTCCCCTCTCTATAGTTCCATAGCTGCATGCAGTAGGTGTTGCTGATATATTTCCAACAGCAACATCTGGCTCCCTTGTAGCCTGCTCTGGTAACTGTGCTGACCAATGGTGGCTCTAGAACTGTTCAGAAACACTATATGTGTTGCCTTGAATCTGTGGAGGCCATTTGTTTCTTTGTTTTATTATGTTTTGTTCTTCCTTCTGAGTACTATTTATCTGTCAGTCACATTTCATTTTGAGGAATTTACTGTACTTATCTGTGTCTATTTAAAATGATTAAGGAAACTCCTTGTTAAAGAGTGGGTTTTATATGACCCAAATTGGAGTTTTCCCAATACTCTATTTAGAGTGCTAGAGGAGCTATGTTATTGGTTGAATTGCCCTTAACATATTACCTTTTGAACTTCCTGCAAGCTGGCGATGGGAAAGGTTGGACTGTAAGAGTCTTTGTGAAGATGAGTGCCCATAAAGGCTCTCACTTTTGCCCAGGTGGCTGTTGCTCCCACTACTGCCAGCCTGGTCTTCGGTCAGCCATGTAAACCTGTGAGCTGGAGGAAGCTGGCTCCATGCACTGCTCTGCCGCCACAACTGCTGCTGCCCCACCTCACCCAGGGCAGCCCTCAGATACTGGCCCCATGGAGTTCCAAGCTCCCTCCATGGTTGCACCACCCCATCCCAGCCACTTCAAGCCAGGCTGACCTGCAGCACCTTGTTGTCTTGCACTCTGCCTCCTCCAGTGTGGCCCCTGGTTGCCGAGGCACCAGACATTAGCTGGAGCCTCAGGACCAGGCAAAGACCTGCACTGGCCTGCCCAGCTCTTCCCAGCTCCACCCAGCCTACAAGTGGGGGCCTCAAGTGGCTGTTGCTCTGCCACTTCCAGCCTGCTCTTCAGCCAGCTGAGCAGGTCTGCAAGAAGGAGGATGCTGGCCCCAAGCAGTGCTCTGCCACCACAACCACAGCTGCAAACCCCTGCCCAAGGTGGTCCTTGGCTCCAGGACCCATAGAACTGCGAGTTCTCTCCCTGGATGCACCACCCTACCCCGCACCAGGGGACCCTGTGCCAGGCCACCCTGCAATGCCTGGCTGTCCTGCACTCCACCTCCCCCAGCCACCATGGAAACAGATCATCTGGAACCTTGAGACCAGACAGAGACCTGCACCGCCTTGCCCAGCTCTGCCCAGCTCTGCCCGGCCTCCAACTTGAGACCGAAGACTTCGTGTTGTGTAGGGGCATAGTACATCAGTAAGGAGGCGGGTTGGCTTGTGTGTCTGTATGATTGTTTGTATGTTTTAGGGTTTTTTCCCCTCTTTTTTGTCACTGTGTCTCTTTGTATTTGTTAGACAGTGCTTTTGTCTGTTTTCCCTATTACTCTTCTCTCTCACCACCTTCCTCTTCCCCTATCCTTTGCTATTCCATTCTTTCCTTTTTCTTACCCCATTTTGCTTTCAGGGAGCAAACCTATACCACCAATGAATGAGAAGGAGTGAGAAGTGGGCACCAGGGTATCCTTATACCTGTCAGTGGATACCGGTACCTGCAGACAGTTTTTGAATTATAGCTCCTCCCTCAACTGAATCTAAAAACTTCAAAAGAGTATACCCCCCAAACCACAGTCTATCTTCAAAGAATTGAACAATGGTAGAGGTTTCACATAAGAAAAAATAGGCAATTGAGCAAACAAAAATAAAAGTAATTCCACCATCCCTGAACAACAGAATTAAGGAAGAGGGGAATAAAAAGGGAAAAGACAGGAAGGAAAATATACACAAGTGAAGGAAAACCAAAAGAAGATTATAGATTTCACACAGACCCCCGGCAGGTCAGACACTGAGAAGACAGACTTCAGAACACAAACACGGAAGAGCCCCCAGAAAAACCAGTCATGTATTACAAACCCAGACTCAAAATATTAATAGAGAGAATAAAAGGAATAGAGGAGACACAAGAGGAAAATAGAAAGGAATTGATAACTGAGATAACAGCAGTAAAAAATACTGTGATTGAAATAAATAACAAACTGATACACATGGAAAGCAGAGTTAACCAAGTAAAAGAAAAAATATTAGAGCTTGAGGACCAAATTATAGAACTAACCCAAACTATAAAAAAATAGAAAAGAAGTTTAAAATGACCAAACAAAACCATCAAGCAATGAGTGATACTTCAAGAGACCTTCCCAGAGTCACCCCCTAAGAGCAATTGGACTCCCTGGGGCAGAAAGAATGCAGAGACCACTCTGGAACAAACATTCCATGTAATTATTCAAGAAAACTTTCCTAATCTCAACAATGATGTGAAAATTCAAGCACAAGAGATTCAGAGAAGCCCTGCAGGACAACAAATGAGAAGATCAACTCCTCAACACATAATAATTTACCTAAACAAAGTAGGTACAAAATAAAAATTCCTAAAGGCAGCAAGAGAAAAAGTTCAGACTATCTACTGGGGAAGACCAAGTAGAATAGCAACAGATTTATCTACAGAAACACTTTAGGCAGGAGAGCTTGAAGCTGTATCTTCAAAATTCTCAAAGATTGACCATTTCAACCAAGAATAAGCTACTTAGCTAAGCTAAGCTTCATAAGAGAGGGAGAATTAAAACCTTTTGCAGACATCCAATCCTTAAGAATTTACACTGCCTCCAGACCACCCCTACAAGAAACACTTAAGGAATTATTAAATACAGAAGAAAAGGAAAAAAGAACAACGTTCTTCACAAGAGTACAGGAAAAAGATTGAAAACACATATGAAGCAACCCCCAAATCAAAGGAAAAACAACAAACAAACAGGAACAACAACTATAAGAACCTCATGACAGGAATAAACTCTCACATTTCAATACTTAGTCTGAATGTGAATAGACTAAATGCACCACTGAAAAGACATAGAAAGGTACAATGGATAAAATATCATCAGGCAACAATATATTGCCTCCAAGAGACTTATCTCACCAGAAAGGACACTCACAGCCACAAAGAGATGGGAAGCAAAATTTCAGGCAAATGGAACACAAAAGAAAGGAGGAGCTGCAATAATTTCAGACAAAATACCCTTTAAGCTATCAAAAATTTAAAGGATGCAGAGGGTAACTACATAATGATAAAAGGTTCAATCCATCAACAGGAAATATCATCATAAACATATATGCACCCAACATAGGAGCACACTTTCATAAGGCAGTTTCTAGGCAAACTTAATAAAGATATTGACTGTAACGCAATCATAACTGGAGACTTTAATACCACACTCACAACCCTAGACAGATCATCAGGACAAAAAAGTCAGCAAGGAAACCTGGAACCTCAATGTGACTTTTGACCAAATGGACTTAATGGATACCTACAGAACACTCCACCCAACAACCAAAGAATATACATTCTACTCTTCACCGCTTGTAACGTACTCTAAGATTGACCACATCCTTGACCATAAATGAAACATAAACAAATATTGAAATTTTGCCAGGCACCTTCTCAGACCACAGTGGAGTAAAAATAAACATAAACACCATCAATGTTCCCCCAAAACCCACAAAGACATGGACACTAAAGAGCATGATGCTAAGCAAGTCCTGGGTCAACACAGAAACCAAAACAGAGATTAAAAGATACCTGAAAACAAATGAAAATGAAGAAACATCTTATCAAAATCTCTGGGATGCCATGAAAGCAGTAGTAAGAGGGGAGTTCAATTCTCTACAAATGCACATGAAGAAAATGGAATGATTCCCAAGTTAACAGTCTAATAAATCACCTAAGGAAGCTAGAAAAACAAGATAATCAAAACCCTAACTTCAGTAGAAGAATCCAGATCACAATAATAAAAGTCCATATCCAGGACATAGAAGACAAAAAGATAATACAAAAAAATCAGTGAAACAAAAAGCTTATTCTTTGAACGGATAAACAAGATTTATGGTCCTCTAGCTAGACTGACCAAGAAAAGGAGAGAAAAAGCCCAAATAAACACAATCAGATACACAAAAGGTGAAGTCACATCTGACCATGAAGAAATACAAAAGATTATTAGAGACTACTATGTTCACTTATATGGAAACAAACTTGAAACCCTAAAGGAAATAGAGGACTTTCTGACATCACACAACCTCCTTAGGTTGCAGCAAGGAGAAATTGAGACCCTAAATAAATCAATAACAATCCAGGAAAGAGATTATGTCATAAGAAAACTTCGTACAAAAAACACCCTGGACCAGATGGCTTTCCAGCAGAACTCTACAAAACATACAAGGAGGAACTGATACCAATATTACTGAACGTATTCCAGGTGATTGAGAAAGATAGAACTCTCCCCAAATCATTTTATGAAGCTAACATCACATTGATACCCAAGCCAGGTAAAGATCCAACAAAGAAAGAGAACTACAGGTCAACATCCTTGATGAACATAGATGCTAAAATTATCAACAAGATCCTAGCAAACTGGATTCAACAACCCATCTCAAAAATGATCCACCACGACCAAGTAGGCTTCATCCCAAGTATGCAAGACTGATTCAACATTTGTAAGATGATAAATGTAATTAAATACATCAATAGATGTAAAAAAAATCACATGATTATATCATTAGATGCAGAAAAAGTTTTGATAAAATCCAGCACCCCTTCTTGATAAAAACACTTGAACACCTACACATAGATGGAACATACCTCAAAATAATAAGAGCCATCTACAAGAAACCCACAGCCAGCATACTACTAAACAGATAGAAATTGGAACCATTTCCCCTGAAAACTGGAAAAAGACAAAGGTGCCCACTCTCACCCCTCCTGTTCAACATAGTTTTGTAAGTCCTAGTTAGAGCAATCAGAGAGGAGAAGGTGATCAGGGGTATCCAAATAAGAAAAGAGGATGTCAAGTTATTTCTCTTTGCAGACAACATTATTGTATACCTTGAAAACCCAAGACAATCTGTCAAAAACCTCCTTGCACTAATGAAGGACTTTGGCAAAGTCTTGGGTATAAAACAAATGTGCAAAAGACAACTGCATTTTTATATACCAATAATAAGCAAATAGAAACCCAAATAAAAAGGCACAATTCCATTCACGATAGCCACAAAAAAATGAAATACCTTGGCATCTGCCTAACCAGAGACGTGATAGACTTTTACAATGAAAACCATAAAACACTGCTGAAAGAAATCAAAGATGACACAAACAAGTGGAAAAATATTCCATGCTCATGGATTGGAAGAATCAACATTGTTAAGATGGCCCTTCTACCTAAGGCAATTTACAGATGTTTTGCAATACCCATCAAATTACCAACAACATTCTTCTCAAACTTAGAAATAACAATACAGGAATTTATATGGAAACATAAATGGCCAAGAATAGCTAAAACAATCCTCAGCAAATAAATAAATAAATAAATAGAGAGGGAGAGAGAGAGGGAGAGATAAATACCAGGAGGTATCACACTCCCAGACTTTAAACTCTCTTGTAAAGCTACAATATTCAAAGCAGCCTGGTATTGGTAAAAGAACAGGCATACAGACCAATGGAATAGAATTGAGATTTCAAAAGCAAAACCTCAATTTCTCAACCAACTCATCTTTGACAAAGCCTTCACCACTAACCACTCAGGTGACGAGAATCTATTCAGTAAATGGTGTTGGAAAAACTGACTGACCACATGCAGAAGATTGAAACAGGACCTCTACCTATCCCCATACACAAAAATTAACTCTAAATGGATCTGAGACTTTAACATAAAACCTCAAACTATAAGAACCTTAGAAAATGCAGGAGACACTCTTACAGAAGTTGGAACTAGTAATCAATTCCTGATCAAATCCCAAAGTGCCCAAGTCATAAGAGGTAAAATAGACAGGTGGGACCTCATTAAACTGACAAGCTTCTTCAAAGCCAAAGAAACAATCAAGAGAACAGGGAGACAGCCCACAGACTGGGAAAAAAATATCTGCCAACTGTGTGTCTGACAAAGGCCTAACATCTGGGATCTACAAGGAACTCAAATGTGCCGAAAAGAAAAAAATAAACAACCCCATTACAAAGTGGGCAAAAGATATGAACAGACACTTCTCAAAAGAAGACATACAAGCAGCCAACAGATACATGAACAAATATTCATCCTCACTATTCATCAAGGAGATGCAAATTAAAACTACACTGAGATACCACCTAACTCCAGTCAGAATGGCCATCATCAATAACTCAACAAATAACATATGCTGGAGATGATGTGGCAAATAGGAAACACTTCTACACTGTTGGTGGGAGTGTAATCTAGTACTGCCTTTGTGGCAAACAATGTAGTGATTCATAAAAATTCTAAAAATCGACCTTCCTTTTGACCCTGCAATCCCTGGAAGAACTCAAATTACTGTCCAAAAATGATACCTTCACAAGTATGCTTATTTCAGCATTGTTCACAATAGCAAGAACACGGAACCAACCGTGCTGCCCATCAAGAGGACCAGATAAAAAAATACATATACACAATGGAATATTACACAGTCAGAATGAAGAACAAAATCATGAACTGCACAGCAACCTAGATGATATTAGATTCTATAAACTGCGTGATTATCCATATAAACAAATAACTGTGTATCACATGTTTTCACTCATAACTGGACCTTGAACATTTACTGTAATATTATAGGCAAGGGATTAACAATAGCATGAAACTGGGGGGAAGTGGATAGGGAAGTGTGATTGAAAATAGTCGAAATCTGTGTTGTGAATGGGGGGCACACCACATCAACAAGGGAAACTGCACAATGAATATTTGTATGCCTAACCCTGAGTTGTAACCCACAATTTTAAAATGAAATAAAATTTTTTAAAATTACCTTTTGCTAAGATGGTCTCCAAGTGTTATACATCCAATAGAAGCAAGATGAAGGGTCCCCCCGCAGAGATTGATGGATTTGCATCACATGTTCAATGATCACTAATAGAAATTAAACTTTGGAGGATTTTCATCAAGATTCTTGAAGAAGAAAGTTCTTGATGAAGAAGCAAAGTATGACTGAAATCTAGTGGAAAGGAGTCAGATAATATGAAGAAGGAGCAAGAAAGGAAGTTGAGTTGTGAAGCCAGATACAAGAGTAGGAGTTTGAAAAGAGAGAAAAATGATTGAATATGAGGATGTGTTGAATCAAGAGAAAATGCAGTGATCATGATAACATGGATGGCAAGCTTCAAGAAGAGCAGCCAAAAGAAAAGAAATTTTGGCTTCACACAAATTATAAAACATATGGAAAAGATGTCTGAAAAATGGAAAAATATTTTAATAGGCTATATGGGAAACTAAAGAGAGATGTATCATTCTGAGAAAGAGGCAAACTCAAATGAAGATCAACAAATTATTTAAGTTCCACATTAACATACTGTGAATCACAAAAGTTTCTCCAGAAAGTAAATTTACCTCTTGATTTTGAGATGATAACCAACACAGATAATATTACAGTATATATTTGTTCACTTGTAGAGTGAGAGTCTCCCTGGCACAACTGTAAATGAGAACATTCAAATGGAAATAAAATGTTTTCTTGGAATCAGATGGAAAAAGAACAAATGATACTGCAGTTACAATATGGCTTACTTCATGTGAAGATTTATGACACTATTTATTATAATAACAGTAGCCAATACCTACCTGAAGCTTTCTATGTGTCAGGTATATTAACTTATTTGATCCTCACCAACAAATCAATAAGGTAGGAACTGTTTCATTACCCTCATTTTAGGGATGGTAAAGCCGAGAGAGAGAGAGAGAGAGAGAAAGAGAGAGAGAGAGAGATTGAGATTGAGTAATTTATCCATGACAAAAAGATAGTGAGTGGTAGAGCTGAGATTTAAAGCCAGGCAGTTCAACTTCAGACTTCAGAGTATGTTTTCTAATACTCTGGGGGATTGATGTAATGACCAAGTTTTTATGTTTTTATGTAGCAATCTTTCACTGATTTGAACATAAATTTAGAAGGATACATTTTTTTATGCAAAGCAAATAATGAGATAAAACTTTTCAGTTTGCAGGCATTAGGCTACAACTCTTGCTATCTTCTGTGTTCTTAGTGGATATTATTTCTTCAGCATGGAAAGTGTATATTGTTTGGATGATACCACATTACAGCCACTGATTTTGATGCAATCAATAAAGGAAATATTGCTGTTATCAAGCTTGTATTAAAGTCTGCCTAATGTCTAGAAATGTGCAACTCTGCCACCTATTGCCTCAGTAAAGACTGGTAGTAGTTTGTCAATTGATTAAGTGATTACTAAGATCTTCAAACAACTAAATCTGCTGATTACTCATTTCTAAAATAGTTGAAATATCTAAACTGTAGGAGAGTGTGGTTGGTTGAAACAATCTGTATAGTCCTAACAGACCTGGTAGAAGTGCAAAGTATGGTTCTCATTTACAGTTCAGCCAGATTTAACAAAAGGCCTGACCGTCATAAACCTGCAGACAGATGGAGTTCCAGGAGGAAAATAGGGGCTTGCTCACAAGTCAGTTGTATGGAGAACTGGACTCCAACTTCCCATTATGGATGTGCAGCCCAAAGAATGTTGGCTGCCTCTGAGACTAGCTGTTGTGCATAGGGTCTGTACTGCTGAAAATGTCTGTTTAGGACCATGGTGAATATAATTTTGGTTAATGGAGGAGGAGTCTCATAAGCCAGACTTCAACGAAGCTGTTTTAAAAAAGCTTGCTAACATCAATGGGGCTTATAATACCCGACCAACAGGGCTAATCATACCTGCGTCATATGGTTTTTGTGAGGCTTCAATTAAGTAATTGACACAAAGCACTTAGCACAAAGCTTGGTCCAAGCTAAGAACTGAATAACTGGGTTGTTGAGGTGATTGTTTTAAAGTTCTCTATCCAAGATGACATGCCCTTGGTGTCTCCTTCCCCTTCTGAATCCATCTCTTCGTCATTTTGTGATGACACACAGGGATAAGACTACCTCTCACTCCTGATTCAGGTCACTGATGGCACATTACAACATAACAAAGACATGTAGCCCCATGAAGCCCCATAGCTTCCATGACATCAATGATAACAGTTTGTTACCACCAACCCCATAAAACTGGAGCCAGAACAGTCTCCACTTCTGGAAAGGCAGTAGGAAAAACATATAGAATTTCCCTCTTCCTCCCTGGCACCCCCTTGGGCAGCCTGAAGAAACATCTCTCTCTTCCAAGCACTTTGTTGGTGTTATTTAATCCCATGATGAGACTCTTCACTGGTGCCAGGACAGGCTGGTGTGGCCAGTCATTGGCATTCCTGCTGGTTGCTGACTGAGAAAGGCATCATCTGACATTTCTCAGGTTTTTACTGGAGCTTACTCAGGTCAGACTGCATCAGAAGGCAAACCAAGAGGAGTTTACAAGGTTCAAAACTCAGCAGAATTGGTTTGTCTGCTGAGTTTAGGGCCAGTAATTCTTCATTGTCCCCAAATTCTCTTTACTCCAATGACCTAAAGAGACAGCAACACTTTCCTCTTTTCTTCCACTAAAATTTGACCAACATTCATCTAGTTCTTCTATAAAGTGAAGAAGGTGTCAAAGAGCCCCTGGCAAACCCAGGGTAGCTTGTATAATTTAAATAATAACAATCTCCTGTATAACATGAGGCAAAATTTTGAAGCAAAACATAAAGTAAATTGATACTTTGGCAAAGACTATTGGTCAAGAACCAGTAAGGAGTCCAAATTCTGCCTTATAAAAACAATTTAAACCCCACCTATTACTGTTTCAGTCCTGCCCTGGCAGTTTTCTTAATGACTTGCACATGGACACTGTTTATCCCTGCTGAAAACCTTGGTTGTGGAGCTCAAAATGCAGTGCATTTTATTGCTTTGTTGATAATGTGCTGATTCCTGGAATTATGCACCCCAAATGCCTAGTATTAATTTTAAAAATTAGGCTTACTGCTTTAAATAAAGATCAGATCTTAACTGATGTAACAACAAAAATAACAGCTCTGCATTTTTAGCATTTCCACAATGAAGCATCTATGTATAACCCTCTCTGGATGGGGACCAGCGGATTCTGGGAAGAATATTAACCTGAATTTGTTGCAGTCTTGTTTCCCAAACTGCTTTATAAACACTTCATCACGTGTGCTGCCAAAGCTTTGCATTTAATGAATTTTCCAAATCTTTTTGTCATATATCCTGAGTAGCTATTGATGATGGAATACATGTTCCTGATATCTGAGGAGAAATGAGAGTCTATATGGCCAGGTAAAGTTGTCTCATAAGATAATCCTATTAGACAGTTCATTCTGATTTTTTATTTTACTGAGTGCTGCATTTTGGAGAGATATTGTAGAACATATTGCTTGGTAATTTCCTAGGGAATATTTTATCTACTTGGTACATTGTCTTTATTTTAATTAAACATAAAATAAATACAAATAATTGCTTAATAAGCACTCCAATTCTTACTTTATGTGGGTTTTTTTTGTTGTTTTTTTTTGCATTCCTGGTTGTGTTAATCTTATTTTATGAAGAGTTTAGCAGTAAAGAACAGAGATTAAGAGCACAGATTTTGAATATATATATGTTAATATTTAAAATTTGTAGAGACAGGATCTTGCTATATTGCCCAGTCTGGTTTCAAACTCTTGGGCTCACACAATCATCCAAAGTGCGAGATTATAGGCTTGAGTCACAATACCCAGCCACATATGCTGGATTTCATGTTTAAGCTCTACCTCTGAATAGTTATAGGGATAGAGAAAATTACTTACTATCTTTATATTTCAGTTTTCCCCTATGTACCATGGGAAATGACATTACCCTCTATCTTTTTTTGCTACTGTAAAAATAGAACAAGCTGATGAACATTAAGCATCCTAGTGCTTGATGCATGACCAATATAAACTACTGCTATTATTATTATGCTGTTGTTATTGTTGTTGTTTAATTAGTCAAGAATAAAGCACCATTGCTCTCTGAGAAGTTTGGGAGCTAAAAGGGCTTATAGGAAAAATATACCTTCAGTTGAACACTTTAACAACCATGAGTTTAGTGCCAACCAACAGCATTTCTTTGTAATATGGAGAAGAGCTTTATTGCCCTTCTAAAAAAGGACCCAGAGAGTTAGCTTGACCCTTCTACCCTGTGAGGACACAGTGAGAAGGTACCCTCTATCTCAGCCTCTAGAACTGTAGAGAAATACATTTCTGTTGTTTAGAAGTTCTACACAACAAATGTGTTATTGAAAGGACTAAGACAGAATCCTTTAATCAAATCAGCAACCCTACTACTAAATCCAGGATTTCCTCAATCATAACCTAGATATTGCTATTACAAATAATGTCGCTCTCTTCAAAATTTAGTGTTAAGCACCTGCTTTACAACAGCTGCCACCTATGTTTCCATCACCTATGAATGAAATTACCAGTAAATCCAACAACTTTTCAGCTCTACCAGGATTTCCAATCCCTCTTTCACTTTTCTCATGTCCTCATTTTTATCCTTAGCCAGTTTCAGTTTCAACTCCTTGTATCTAACCTCAACAATATACTCTCTGTAGCCATCCTAACTGCTTGGAAAAACTCATGGACCTGAGCTAGAGAACATGGTGGGAGAAAAACAGACAATCTTGCTGATTGTGTCTTTCAAATTTGTGACTACACACTGTAAGTCCAGAGGTACTGGAGGGTGGGGTGGGCCTCAACAAGATGGCTCCAACCCAGACCAGGAGAACAATGGGTGAGAGTGAGCCAGCAAAAATGAGTAACCAGAACTAAGACTCCAGCCACAAAGCCAGCCAGTACCTGTTACAGTGACTCTAGCAACCCCATTCAGCCAATCGCCAGCAGACATGACAGCTGTCCCAACCAGTGATTGCTCTCCATGACCCCCTCACAGCTTTCTCAGTGTGCCCTTTATAAACCCGTCACCCATCTTGCTGGGTACAACTTCTCCGGCCCACAGCTACATGGACCGGTGAACCTCGCCCAGGATTGCACTAATAAATTTTTCTTGGTTCCTTTGTTGCCATTTCGCCTGTTCTGGTTTTGTTTACCTTATATACATCTTAACCTAAACTTTATAGTTTCCCTTTTCATCACAAGAACCAGACTTTTCCTGCCTTTCTGATATCATCTCCTGCTGTTCTCCTTCAACACCACCTGAAACAAACACCTGGATATTCTTTGAACATACCAAGTACTGTGTTGTTTCTGGGGCTTTGACTGCTGTTTCTTCTACCTGGAATTTTCTTAGTTACATGACATCATTCCCCATCCTCACCCCAATTTATCTATGTGCCTCTGTAAATACCAGATAAGTCTACCTTGATGCTACTTCTCAAATATCACTTTTGACCACTTTGAATTCCCTTACCCTGCAAGCTTTTCCCTTAATAGCACTTAACACCTAATGTTATATGTTCGTTTATTTTTTTAAAGTTTATTATCTCTCACTATAAAGTGGTCTGAGAAAACAGTGCAATGTTTTGTTCATGACTATTCTTCCAGTATTTTTGGCATTTATTTAGCCCTTCAAAAATATTTGATAAATATGTGAATGACTGCATGAAATCCTGTTACCAATGCTGATATAACTATCACATTTATTATTTAAAACTTGAATTTCTGGTGGGTATACATGTGATTATCAAGCTACAGAGCATAACTATTGAGAATGTAATTTGACCAACTCATTTGCACAAATACTTCATAGATGAAATGAGAAACTAACACCAAGTACTTGTATTGATTGTACGGGTATGAAAGGATGTATAATAATGTATTTGGGGCAGTTTGAGAAAGGTAGATCCTAAGTTTTCAAATTCTTATTGTGGAACTAAGGCACAAGCCTAGAATGTTATTCAGATATTCTTTTCACCGCCCCCTTGCATTTCCCCTAATTGTCGGAGACCTGCTCCGACCTTGGAGGGAAGGGTTAGGACCCGCACCGGAGAATCAAGAGACGGTGAGAAGAGACCACTCAGAGGCAGCTCTTCTGGGAATAGTCTGATCAGGACTGAAGCCAAATTTTATTCAGACTCCTTCCAACTTATATACCATTTTCTATACCCTCCAGCAGTGTGATAATCACTTACTGGGGGCGTACAAGTTCCGTGCTTTACAAACTATGCATCACAAGACCACCACGAGATCTGTAATTTCCAAGCAAACAATTCCAATTCCATGATGCCTGCCGTGCTTACATTAAGGTCACTGGTGCACAATTTCAATACAAATCGTTCAAAATGTTTTCCATAATGTTCAATGAATCATTCATATTATACTCTTTGTTCTATACCCTGATTAATACAAAAACTTTCTAAGTTAACTCTAGGTTCAATCCAAGTTCACTGACTCCAAATATTTTTAACGATTAATATTATCAACTTAACACTATACTATAATCTATAAGTTTAGTTAAATGACTTAACTGTCAGTTATACTATGAACCTATTATGATTTAACGCAATGCCTTATAACTCAGTTAAAACTTATTCTTAAACTACAAAACTTTACTATAATTCATATGTTTTATATGTCTAAACTTTAATTTTTATATGATCTAGTGATTGGACTTTAATACTATGCTATATCCTATTAAGCTAATACCTCATCATTAATTCTTTTATAAATCGTATAGTAATTATTATATTTGAATAATGTAGCAAAAGGAAACAAAACAGCAAGCATAAATTTACACAACTATGAGTGTATATGTATATATTTTATCCTAACAAGTCTACTCTAAAAATCAAATAGTAGCTGTCACACTCTT
>NW_007052008.1:11573-16888 GCF_000164805.1 Carlito syrichta | reverse complement strand
AGTTTCTAATATTAGCCCTAGGGGAAACAGCTTTCCAAAAGCTGACTAACCAGTCTACCAGGAAATAGAAGTTAAAAAAAATATCTAGAAAGAAGTAAAACTTAGAAAGACAGAGAGAAATAATTCTGCTATGCACTTTCCATCAGGTGTATTGAGATTTACTTATAAGTTTTACTGCCATGTATGCACACTGGTCACTAATCACACGCCAGTATTATAGGTATAACTGATATCCTATGTCAGAGGCGATCTTCCAGATGGGCCTTTACAGGCCTCAGCCATGTAGCTATAGATGTTGGCTCCCAATACCTAATCCCTTTGCCCCCTCCCAAGGTGGGGGGACATTTGATGTATAAACCTCCTAAACCTCTCCTGTTTTCTATGCCTTCACACACACACAAATCTGGATTTTTTTTAGAAAAAATGATATAATTTATGTTATGCTTAAAGAATCCATGTGTGATTTTTTCCACTTAATATTTAAGTTAAATCTTTACATCAGTTCTCATATATCTACCTCATTTTATTTAATAGTGGCATAGTGTAGTATTTCATAGAATGGGTATGTAATAATTCACTTATCTATGAATTCTCTTACCGTGGATTTTTCACTCTGGATGCTCTTGACTTTCCTGTTTGCACTTCTGCACATTCAGGGAGACCAGTCATATAGGAACATGGAAGCAGCAATAAAGGAGTGCCCCTTACTTTGCCTTGGCAGGGCCTGTGATACAGAGTTAATAGGGGTGTTGTTTCTCTTTTCAGGAACTCGAATTCCCTTAAGGATGATGACATAAAGACCAATATTTATAATAAAAAAGGGATACATGCTGTGATAAAATTGTTCTTAGAAAAGATATTAAATCCCAGTAGAGGAGGAGATTTTTCTGCTTTGGTAGACATGGAAAATTTCCAGAAGGTGACATTTGGTTTTTTGCCTGATAATGGAAAGATGGGGTGGGGTGAGATGGAAAGGAAAGGACATTGGAACATGTAAGAGGAAATGAAGAAAGGGAACTAATTTTCTGATATTCACAATTTGAGCCTATGTAAGTTATTGGGGCTCTTTCTGTTGAACCACTGGGGACAATTGTAAGAAGGTAAAAGACAAGAGGGAAGAGAATAGGAAGCCAATGGAATCTGGCAAGAGACAGAGAAAGATACAAGTAGAAGCCAGAGAGAAAGGAAGCAGTGTGCTCAGGGCCCCAAGCTGCGAGAGATGTCTCAGAGTGGAAACTTGTGCCCAGGAGAGCAGGAGGGTGGGTCAACCTTGTAGAAGATAGACACTGCATTTTATTCATGTCTTATCGTATCTACTACAGATGCTTTTAACTATTAGGAAAATGTAATGTACGTGTAAGATTTGGGGCATTAGAGTCAGTCAAATTTGAGTTCAAAGTCAGATTCTGCTAAGTTTTACAAGTGAGATATGGACAAGTTATTTTGCCTTTATCAGGCCCAGGTTTCTCATCTGCCTTGAAGAGTTTATAAAGCCTCTTGCATAGTTGTGAGGAATAAATCAGATAATATATATAAAGCAATTCACTCAGTGTCTGCCATTTTATCAGTATATAATTATAATTGTCACTATAAGTCACTTGCTTTTTTTTTTTTAAGAAATAGGATTTCCCTACATTACCCAGGCTAGACTCAAACTCCTGGGATCAAGAGATCCTTTTGCCCCAGCCTCCAGTGTAGCTGAGATGACAGACACACCATTGTCTCTGGCTTATTTGCTAAATAATTGTTAAATTAAAATGTCATATTGTCCACCAAGAAACATTATCCTTTGTCCAATAATTCTTAATTTTAACACATCTTGACATAATTATATAGGAAGTAGTGCTGCTTAGGTATGTAAATGGCATTTGGCCACCTGGGAGAAAGAATTCAGTCAATTTCCAGTTTCATAAGTGAGTTCTTTTCAAAACCCATTAGGAGACAACATTTGTGGTTTACATCACAGGCGGACATTAGGGATGAAAGTAGGGGATTTAAGGGTCTCTCCAGCTGACAACTGACCTGAAAGACAGAAACCACACAATGCTTCATTCTGTGGAACATAGAAAGTGAACAACGTTCAGGTTGTAAGCCTAAATCACAAATGCTTTAATAATGTATAACATATATTAATAAGAAACAAAAGCAAAACAATAATTAATGTCCCCTATTTTCTTGTAAAGATCATCCTTAGACAAATGTTTTTCACAGTAATTCCTCTTCTCACTCCAACTTTCCATTCCAAAGTAGTCAATATTGTTTTTGCTTTTATTTCCATGACCACCCATAGGAGAATGATAATAAGAAAATAGTTTTCACTGCAGATTGGCTGAGTAGCAGACAATAATAGCAGTCCTCTCAGCATCTTTTTTCTGCTTCCACCCAAATGAGATTATTTTAGCAGCTCTTTATTAACGATGAAACAAAAAGACAATTGTAAAAAAGGCAAGAACAAAACAAACTAATAAGTAGAGAAGAAAATCAGTCACTATCTCATTCTGAAAGAGTCCTCTCTATCAAAAAAAAAAAAAACTCTCTGCCTTCATGGAGATTTGAGTCTACCAACTGTGTACTTTATTTTATCCTTTCTAGCTAGTAGTATTCATTATTAATTACATACCCAACTTCTTTTTGCTAGATTGTACAAAGAATATAATCCTAGAGGTAGCATTTTGGTTAGTAAAAAAGGCAAAGTGCTTGTGACTTCTACATTAGCATGAGTCATATTCATTAAAATACCTCATCCTAGTTTGCCCTTGATTCCCTTGGATTTATCACTGAAATCCCATGCCCAGGAAGTCATCAATCTGTGATAAACCAGGCTGATAGGTCACCCTAACTGAAGTGCTTTCTACACCTACATAGGAATAGGCAGGCTCTCTATAAGACTTGGACAACAAAAATAGGTTTACTCTGCTTCCTAAAAACCAACAACTTAAGTGCCTTATATGGATGCCTTAACAAGAACTCTTTGATGGAAGTAACATTATTTTATTTTTATTTTCATACAGAAAAAACCTGAAGTTTACACAGGTTAGGTATTTTGCCCAAAATCACAAGGGCAATTACAGATAAATGTAGGGTTTGAACACAAGCAGAATTATTTTGTTTGTTTAGGTACTACATGATGCTACTTCTATGTTACAATGCTTCTGATGACAAACGCAGCCATAGTCACCATAGTGTGTTACTTTCATCTGTACTTTCTTATAAAAACTGATTCCACTGGAGCTGAGACCTGAGCCAGAAACCAGTGGTTTGACAGGATGCTTTGGTATGGGTATTCTCTATCAACAATGGGCTATTTTTTTACTTTCCTATGAGTCCTGTACACTGAGGTAAACTCTGTATATCATTCTTCTTTCCATGATACAAGAGCTCGTTTATAGGATCAGAATAGAATCAGCATGATTTACTCTAACAGTATTTACAATCCCATCACTGCCTTCTTAGCAAGCCCAAATAAGCATTGCACACTGACTATGGTTTTGATTTTTCTATTTGTGCTTAGCACCACTGACCCACATGGACTGCAGCAGTATCCACACCATATGGTTCATTATGTTATTGAAGTTAGTGTTCATATTTGGAGCTAGGAAAGCAACATGCCATGTGGCAAGGCAAATGAAGCTGTTCTTCTTGTGTGGAGTAGGGAAGTTGATGAGTCTGAAGGCAGGATTTTTCATTTTGAAAGAAATTATTTACTTGTTGGTGACACAGCCTCGGGCCAGGAATCATTGTTGTGAAACATTTGAAAAGATGAAGATACTTGGGTGAAGAATTCAGCAGGGTTCTCAATGTGCTCCTGAATACCACTATTTAGAGTGTGTGATTTTCTCCAGTAGAGAAAAACTATGGTCTAAAAAATATAATCCCTAAGTCCTAGGAAGGTACATTCACCCTGTGCCATTATCACACAGACTGACACTTCTAGTTTGATGCATTTTACTTTACACCAAGGTATGACACGACGAAGAAAGAGAAACTCAGTAGCAGTAACATCCAGGAAAATGATAGGGAATATTTTTAGCTTGACTTGATGAGTCTCTAAGAGAACTAGACAAGCAGTTTACACAAATGTTAAATAATAAGAATTTTTTGTAAATAGAACATCAGTGTAACGGTATGTAGTTTGTTCAAACAGCTAGGCTGGGGACTATGATGAAATTATATTAAAACAAGATGTGTTTCCTCCACTTTGCAAAGACTTGTAAAACTAAAATAAGGGGACTTGCAGTGGAGACAAATTTATACATTGCTATAGACTTTTATGCAAGTGGGCTCTTTTGGAGAAAACGATCAGCAAAAAGTAAAATTGGAAAATATTTTGAATCCTTAAAAAGTGAATCAAATTGACAATATTGCCACTGGACAATACTCATAAAAGGAAAGACAGTGTGGTTGACAGTGAGTGATATGACTTAGAACATCATGTATCATGTTTCAGTAACAGTTATCATAAACCACTCTGTGAACTCACTGGGGAAACCACTTTTTATGAGAGTAGTACATTGCATGTTGGTGGACAGAGAAAAATATAAAATAAATCCCATTGTTAAACTCCTTTAGACTAATAAACAGGATATGTGGTGCATGGTATGGTAAAAACAGACAAGTGTCCAGTGAAAACAGAAAAGAGGAAATACTGCCCATGTGAAATGAAATACAACAATTTGACTTGTTGGGAGTAAAGTGTTATTCATATCTAAACTGTAATTGCCAATACTGGGCATTTTCTAATATTATACCAATGACAGTTACAGCAGGCTAACTGATGTGCTTAGAAAAATTGGACAGACTCAATATACCTGAGGGATAAATTTTGATATGTAAGAAACGTTCAATAGTCTAGAAGCAAACAGATGGAATAATGCACCAGCTACAAAACTTTGTATATTCAGTCACTTGTTCTTCTTTAAAAGCATGTTCATTAGTAATAAGACTTACATTTAAGAAGTATACTCAGTGCCAATGAATAAAATGGGCAGCTGGGAAAATACTAGATATAGTAAATACATTTTTAAAAAATCTTCTTTCATATATTTAGATAAACAAGGGAAATAAGATTATATTTATTTTAAAATTATTTATAGAGTGGTTTCAACCCTCCATTCAAGTATCTAAATGAAAACTTAAGTCAATTTTTTCAGTGTATTTCATTTTTTAATTTTAAAAAAGCAATACTTATTCATTTAAACTCATGTAATCTTTGGTGTTAAGATATTTGATAAAGAAGCTTCTCAGGGTACAATCAGATGTTTCAATACATGCATATGTTGTATCAAATCAAGGTTTTTAGAGTCTCCATCATCTCA
>NW_007052008.1:0-11553 GCF_000164805.1 Carlito syrichta | reverse complement strand
TCCATCACCTCATATGTTTATCATTTCTTTGTGTTGAGAACACAAAACTAACCTCATAAATATGCACAATTACAATGTGTCACTTTAAAATAAATACATAAGTTTTTAAGACAAGAAAAAATAAACCTTCTTAAGGGACTTGCAGTGCTAGTTTGCAAAGCATCATAATAAGTAGCAAAGATACAGTTTAGCAAACAATTTTGTCCATTCATTTGATTGTTGTAAACTTTTGGATTAGAAAGTGCTCTACAATAAACTGCATAGACTAATTTAAAGAAAATATTTGGTAATATTTTCCTTGGCTGAAAGGATGTTGATAAAAAATTTCCCATATTTTCTGACCATGATGGAAAAACAATTGAGAGCACGAGCATCCAGGAAAAAGGTCAGACTTACCAAGGCTCAGATTCTGGGTTCTCCAATTATCAAATAGATATTTGATAGGTTTCATAACATCTGTGCCTTGTTTCTTTATATGTACAATGGAGATAATGTTACTGAGTGTTCACATCTGTAGTGGTTTGTTGTGCTGGTTGATAAGCTTGGCCAGTGACAGAGTGCTGCGAAATGTGGTCATCCTGACCACTAGTCCTGACTAAGGGACAATTGGACATATCATTATGCTTTGTGTTCCTATGATATTAATGTTTATTTGATTCCTGTGAGCCTCTTCTGTTTCAACATGAGCTTCTTCTAGATTCTTTAACTTTTCTATTATCATGTTGATTCCTTCTACTCTGCTTCAGGTTGCAGGCAGTGGGCCAGGCCACAGGAAATTTCATGGAACCAGATTCAAGTCTGCAGACCAGCCATTTTTCCATTCTCAGTCCAGTCCTAAACATCATCCCCCACACACTCTGCAATCTAAAGAAGGATTTCCATTTCAAACTGGTACTCACATCCTAAAAGATAAGTCATTGTGGTGGTGGGTTGGGTTAAAGGAAAGTATCAACAATACTTTTCTTTTTTTAAATATATTTATTTTAAAATTGTAGGGTACAGTTAAGGGTTGGGTATACAAATATTCATTATGCAGATACCCTTGCTGATGAGGTGTGCCCCCCTTTCCCCAGACAGATATCAACTATCGTTAATCCCACCTCCCTTCCCTTCACTGCACCCCCCCACCAATAGTTTTCCGCCACTGTCAATCATTTTATTTTAGTATAACGATAGTTTTTCAAGGTCCACTTTTGAGTGAAAACATGTGATTCTCAGATCTTTGTTTCTGTGAGAGATCATTCAGTATTATAAACTCTAATTCCATCCAGGTTGCTGCAAAATTCATGATTTTGTTCTTTTTTATGGCTGCATAATATTCCATTGTGCATATATACCACATTTTAAAAATTCTGTCCTTTTTTGATGAACAGCATGGTTGGTTCCATGATCTTGCTATTATGAACAATGCTGCGATAAACATATGTGTGCAGGTATCTTTTTAATACAGTGATTTGAGTTCTTCCAGGTATATTACCTGTAGGGGGATTGCAGGATCATATGGAAGGTCGATTTTTAGAGCTTTTAGGAATCACCACACTGATTTCCACAGAGGCTGTACTAGTTTGCACTCCCACCAACAGTGTAGAAGTGTTCGCTTTTTGCCACATCCTCTCCAGCATCTGTTATTTTTTGAGTAATTAATGATGGCCATTCTGACTGGTATCTCAGTGTAGTTTTAATTTGCATCTCTTTGATGACTAGTGAGGTTGAACATTTCTTCATGTATCTGTTGGATGCTCGAATGTCTTCTTTTGAAGAGTGTCTGTTCATATCTTTTGCCCACTTTGTAATGGGGTTGTTTGCTTTTTTCTTTTCAGCACATTTGAGTTCCTTGTAGATACTTGATGTTAGGCCTTTGTTAGATATGGAGTTGGCAAATACTTTTTCCCAGTCTGTGGGCTGTCTCCCTGCTCTCTTGATGATTTCTTTGGCTTTGCAGAAGCTTGTCACTTTAATGAGGTCCCACTTGTCTATCTTATCTCTTATGGCCTGTGGGTTTCGGGTTTTGCTCAGCAATTAAATGCCAGTTCCAACTTCCATAAGGCTGTGCCCTGCATTTTCTAAAGTTTTTATAGTTTGAGGTTTTACATTTAGGTCTCTGATTCATTTAGAGTCAATTTTTGTGTATGGGGATAGATAGGGATTCTGTGTGAATCTTCTGCATGTGGTCAGCCAGTGTTGGAAGTCCTGGCTAGAGCAATCAGAAAAGAGAAGGTAATCAGGGGTACCCAAATAGGAAAAGAGGAAGCCAAGTTATCTCTCTTTGCAGACAACATGATTGTATACCTTGAAAACCCAAGATAATCTGCCAAAAACTTCCTTGCACTGATAAAGGTCTTTGGCAAAGTCTCAGGGTATAAAATAAATGTACAAAAGACAATCACATTACTTGACACCAATAATAATCAAACAGAAACCCAAATAAAAAGCACAATCCATTCAAAATAGTCACAAAAATGTGAAATACTTTGGCATCTTCCTAACCAGAGATGTGAAATTCCTTTACAATGAAAACTACAAAACACTGCTTATAGAAATCAAAGATGACACAAACAAGTGAAAAAATATTCCATGTTCATGGATTGGAAGAATCAACATTGTGAAGATGTCCATCTTATCTAAGGCAATCTACAGATTTAATGCAATACCCATCAAATTACCAGCAACATTCTTCCCAGACCTAGAAAAAACAATACAGGAATTCATATGAAAACAAAAATGACCAAGAATAGCCAAAACAATCCTCAGCAAAAAAAAAAAAAAAAAAGCAGGAGGTATCATACTACCAGACTTTAAACTTTACTATAAAGCTACAATAATTAAAACAGCCTGGTATTGGTACAAGAACAGTCATATAAACTAATAGAATAAAATTGAGATTCCGGAAGAAAAACCTCAATTTCTCAACCAACTCATCTTCAACAAAGCCTCCACCACCCACCACTGAGGTGAGGAGAACCTATTCAGTAACAATACTTTTCAATGTGTGCTAAGAAGATGTGTCAACACATATTAATTTATTAATCAAAGAAATACATATATTTGGCAGTTATTTTTCTCTCACCATGCTGAGTGCTAGAGATTCCAAAAGAAGAGAATGGATATGGCCTTGCCCACACAGAGCCTATAGTCTAGCAGAGGAAAGAGACATTAAATAAACAAAAAAAATCATACAGGTAATGTCAATAAGTTGTTACTCTTTAGAAGACAATTGTTATTTAGGAAATTGTCTTGACATCTTTTCTGGGCATCAAAGAGAGAATCCATATGACATGGATAAGAAAAACTAAGTAGACCCAAAATTAGAAATAACTTGCTTGACATATTAACATTGGAAACATTTTTAATTCTGTGGGGCAGATAGGAAAAACTTGTTCAGAAACCAAAAAGAGAAAAGGAAGCAGACCAAATGAGACTTTCAAAAACAGAGAGAGATGCCGGGAATACTCAGGAGGAAAAAGCTAGTCAGAAATTCTAAGGAACATTATACAGAGTCATTGAAAGGCATCTTACTACTGAAACGTGAAGCTTGTGTTCCAAATCAGTGTTCAATTATAGTAACATTCTACAAACACCTACCGATGTTGTTATCTTAGGGTAATAAATTTTGGTTAAATACTTGAACTTTTCTCCTGTCTTAAGGCATATGACATTTGTCTTCTGATGGGTAGTCAATTATCTTTGTGTTAGACTTGCTTCATCTGCCTTTGAAAAGGCATGTCTGTAAGCTTGCACTTTTATGGACCCAACTTTCATTTGGACTAAATTATAATGAAGGATGCACTTCCTTTGGCTATTTGAACTTAGCTTATGCTGGATGATATTCTCAGGGCCTTTCAGTGCTACTTTTTCTATAAGTTATTATTATTTTGTTTCTCTTATTTTTGTCTCTACTCTGTGTTTATCCTTCTCCTTCAGTTTCCAGCATGTCTCTTGAGTTCTCCCACTCACCGACTCTTTCCCTAAGTTTTCAATTCTAATTCCTGAGAGATTCATTGTGGTAGCTGTTGAGTGATGCTCTAATGCTAAGTTACCTCACAAGCTGTATATATGCATATGGATCTGTTTCCTCTGTGTCATAAACCCTTCCTGGTCCACTAATTCTTACCAGATCATCCATATACATAGTCAACACACTACCACTTTTGTATAAGGGGTTTTATAAATGGCGCCCTTTGGCAGGGTCTGTGGAGATGGCAATTTCTCTCAAAAGAAATCCATGGGCAAGTCAAGCGCCATGAAGACAAAAGATTCTGCTTCATCATCTTCTAATTTTTTGCATTTTCTTTTAAATTTTATGTTTTTGTTTTTGTTTTTTGTTTTTTTTGAGTCTGAGTCTCACTCTGTCGCCCAGACTGGAGTGCAGTGGCCGCTCCCGGCCACCACAGCCTCGACCTGCTGGGCTCCGGCGATCCTTCCGCCTCAGCCTTCCGAGTAGCCGGAATTACGGGCACGCGCTACTACGCCCAGCTGATTTTTTGATTTATTGTAGAGATGAGGTCTCACTGCCCAGGCGGGTCTCGAACCCGTGGGCTCAGGCCATCCACTCACCTCAGCCTCCCAAAGGCGTGGGATTACAGGCTGAGTCACCGAGCCCGGCTAATTTTATGTTTTAAGTTTCTTTTTTCCTCTAAGGCATGAATGAATAAGTACCCTAGCTGACCCTGAAAAGCCCCATTACTTCAAAATACTGCAGTAGAAAAAAATAGTAGATTTAAGATTAGGCTGAGATTTCAATGGGGATGCAAAAAACTGATGCCAAGGATGACTCCAATGGGGGCAGCACAGAAGTGCCATTATGAGGAGTTCTAAGAGATCAACCTCCCTGGGGATTCCTTTTGTACCTATAACCACCTTAATTTACCATCACATTTCAGGAAATTAAAAAAAGGAATAGCAGTTGTTTCCTGCCTGTCTTTTGCTTTGAAAGTATGGGGTGTCCTGTTGAGCTCAGTATACTTCAATGATGACATTTCTAACAGCTAATAATTTCAATAAAATCACCTGAGTAAAGGGCTGAAGTTATTACAAATGAGTTGGGAGGCACACATTTCAAATTGTGTTTCTTATTCGTTTTCCCCTTGTTCCCTCTTCCTTTCTGTTTTCAATGTTCACATATTTGGACATTCTGAGCTCTTTGCATATAAATTTGTGTGGGTGAATGCAATGAGAACCAGTTGAATAAACTTAGCTTTGAGCTAATAAAGCTCTTGTAGAGGCTAACAGGGCAGGAGCAACAAATGGCTCGGAATTAACAAGAATTCTCTGAGAGTTGATCCTAATTCACTGGGTTCCCCTCCCCCCCAATATAAAAGGAAAATTTTCTTAAAAAAAAAAAAGCAACTTGAGGACCTGATTAGACTTTATTGGGGAGAATTATGGTGTTATGCATGTCATAACCTCTCTAAAATTTATAATATCATAACCTATATGTGTAATTGTGAAACTGTAGATTCACTATTTTGCTTATTTATATAGCAGAAACTAGAATTGGAAGCTTTTAAGACTCTTTGGAGTACCTAAGTTTATAGTATTTCGAATAATATCATTTAACTATATGGATTTGTATCAGTTTTTTAGTCTAACCCTTTACTTAAATGTTTGGAAATTTATTTCACATCACAGGAAACAATGAGTTCAGTTCCTGCTTCTGAATATAAATTCTCCAAACAAACAATTATATGTACATACAAAATGGGGTGGATAGACAGGACTATAAATTCAGGCTATAAATGCAACCCTGAAAATTGGTTCTCTCTCATAAACTCAAGGCTAGAAAAAAATTGCCTGACCTAACATAGATGGTAGAAATTGGTAAAGATTCTATGAAGACTGAAAAAAAATATTTATTTAGTATATTTCTTTTCACTATAAAAGGTGTTTCTATAGTTCCTTGTACACAGTAGTTATTCAAATCATGCTATTTCTCTCCCTTTTACTGCTTCCTTTCCATTCTCTATATCTTATGCTGGAATATATTTCCCAAATGTTTCTTCTCATTGCCATTATAAAAATCAGTTTCAGTAGCTTGAGATATACTGGTATTCCAGCCACAAAAAAAAAAAAAAAAGCCGGGCTCGGTGGCTCAGCCTGTAATCCCGCGCCTTTGGGAGGCTGAGGTGAGTGAATTGCCTGAGCCCGTGGGTTCGAGACCCGCCTGGGCAGCGAGACCTCATCTCTACAATAAATCAAAAAATCAGCTGGGCGTGGTGGTGCATGCCTGTAATTCCAGCTACTCGGAAGGCTGAGGCGGAAGAATCGCCGGAGCCCAGCAGGCCGAGGCTGCGGTGGCCGGGAGAGGCCACTGCACTCCAGTCTGGGTGACAGAGTGAGACTCCAACTCAAAAAAAAAAAAATGGAGATGAAGTTGATTATATGTAATTCCTATATATACGTGATGTTTGTTTACTTATTACTCTTACTTATTCAATATACTTGTATTCTCTAAAATGAATACTAGACTTTTCAGACAATGCTAAAATAAATGCACACCATACTAGTTTTATTCTATAGTATGAAGAAAGCAAGAATATAAGATAAATCTCTGACTTCTTGATGTGTGAAATAATCATCCAGTTATTTACTTTCTTAAAATTCAGAAATTCTTAACGGGAAAAGTGATGTGAAAAAAAAAAAAAACTCAATTGAATGAAGGTAATGGAGTTAAGTGGGGGAGTCAGTTTATGTAATGTACATATTTCCATAGCAGTGGATGTTATTTTTTAAGAACATTAAATTTAGACTTTTTCTTTTTGTTCATTATTTTTTGGTTTATCACTTTATAATTATAATTTTTATTTGATAAGAGAGGAAAAATTGTGCAGGTTTCTTCATGAAAAATTGAAAATGTATCTCCTTACTGATGAGAGCATAAAATTTACAAAATTATATAAAAAATGTCCCTATGACTCTCTTTTAACTATATTATACATTAATTTTTAAAATGTCAATTCTCAATACTTAAGTTACCTTTAATAGAAAAACCTAAGAGAATTCTGGTGACTCAAATAACATTTAAAACCCCAGATGGAATGGCTTCATGAATTAAACATCTGCTTCATATTGTGAAAGCATTTGATTTAGATTTTGATGCTATTAGAATTAGAGTTTCTGGTGGATTTTTAAAACTTCCATTACAGATGAATTCTTACAAGTTTTAAGATAAAGATAGATAAACAATTTTATTTCAATTATAAGTGTATGAATATGAATGAGCCATGTATCATTTATGCATAGGCTCAGATTCTCCTTCACTGCTTCTGGAGGCTAAGTATTAGGTCTATAAAATATATAACATAAATTAGATGACTATTTTCTTTTCATTATTATATCTGTTTTGAGGTCACATACTGATTTTGACATTCATTACGTAAAATCAAATCATGAAGAATGAAATAACCATATCTACTAAAATATCTTTAACCAGATTCTGTAGTTCTGAAGAAACATCTCATATAAAAAATAGATATAGATAATGTATAATTGAAACAAATGCTTTAGTATCTAGGCATTTTATGAAAAGTACACATTCATGTGTAAATAAAATGCTTGCCACTGTTTGCGGATCATATTAAACTGATTTCTTTTAACAGTGTGTCTAGTTTTGGCATGTCTAGCATACCTCTAGCTTACCCTCAACTCCATGTGGGCATGATAGAGCTACTTATCATTCTCCTTTTTCTACATATCTGCTCCTTGTCCCAGTCTGTATGCTAGTTGAGAGCTAAGAAGGGCAATAATTATTGATTGTCATTGTCAAGTAAGGGAAATCAGGTAGGAGGAATTTGGGGAGATGGGGGGATTGAGTTGCCTTTCTTTTCCAATGCTTCCTGACTCAATTTATCTCCTGTTATAGTTCCTTACTCCATATATTTGTCACGCTTACTTTAATTATTGGGACCAAGGACTTTTAGACAGACTTTGGTTTTGTAAGAAAGAGATCAATTTTGGTTTAAACTGATCTAAAACTAAAGCAGAGAAGACACAGCGTTTTGCTAAGATAGACCTTCCTGTCAGCAGATTTTAATCCAAGTTGGCTGAGTCAGGTCAGCATATAGTCCATATACTCTTCCTAACCAAACAAAGTGTTGGCCAAAGGACTCAAGCTGGACCAACTAAAAATTCCACCCATTGAATGATCTGGTTGTTCACCCAGAGTTTTAGTTGTCCCTGAATTAATCAAGAACCAGAGAGTGATTCTGCCACCAAATCAGTTTACATCAACTGAGTTGGGGAAAGATTTGAGACTAATGTCTTTCCAGATCCCTTAAGTAAGGGAGCTTGAAAGCTCAAATGGAGACCACCATTCCTAGAAGCAAAGAAATGTAAGTGCTCCAAGGTCTAAATATTTAAATATTCAAAACATGCTGTCATTTATTATTTTTTTCATTTGGGAACAGAATGAGATCTAAGAGATGAGTCATTTTTGATTGAGTTTATTTTTGTATTTTTGGCTTGTTGACTAATGTAAGAAGGGGCAAAGATTATCTCTGAGGCACATATACAGGAGAAGTAGGAAGATTTTTGTTTTTCTTTCATGACACTGTTACAGCTCTGTTGGAAGTGTGTTAGTTCAGCTCACGCGTGATCCCATCCTTTGACAGGTGGGAGGACTGAGATCTCTCAGTTCAACCTGGCAGGTAAAGTACTACCAAATCAGAACATGAACCACAGAATGGCAGACCATAATTATGTTTCTTAGTGATTTTAGGATTCCAGTCAGGAAAGTTTCCTGGCCATTATCCTTTCATAGATGGGTAGTCAAATACAGATGCTCTTACAAAACTTCTTAATGTGCCCATACTGCTTCCAGTGGGAAAATGTGGTTTAGAACAAAAGGGCCACTTCCAGAATGCTGCAGTGGGTTAGATAGGCCCAGACTCACAGTAGTTGGAATTGTCATCTATGGTTCTGCTTCAAATGTATCCATTTATTTAACAAATACATAGCACTTACTATATGCCAGATGCTGTTTTCTTGTTTTGTGTTTGTTTGTTTGTTTGTTTTGAGTTGGAGTCTCACTTCATTTCCCAGGCTGGAGTGCAGTAGCATACTCACGGCCACCCCAGCATTGACCTGATGGACTCTAGTGATCCTTCTGTCTCAGCCTTCAAAACATCCGGAACTACAAGCATGCACTACCACAACCGGCGAGTTCAGCAGTCATCTGAAGTTTGGATTACTCTTTTCAGCTGCTGCATGGGCTATTACTGAATTTGGCTATGTGTGATTGATACTTTAAGATAACAGTGAAGGTTCCTTTATCTCTCCTGTGAGGGAAGCCTATAGGCTATAGGCTGCTGAGAGCTGACATGACGTTTTGCTTTTCTGGGATGCAGGCTGCTTCCTTGCCCTGGTCAGCCATCCTCAGTGTGGCTTCCCTTCAGGATCCAGGATGACTGCTCAGGTCACAAGCGGTGTGTCTGCTCTTCAGACAGCTGGAAGAAGGAAGGGAGGAGAGAGAATGTGGCCCCAACCTCTGAGGCCATTCCTGGTGCTTGTACTGGACGCTTGTACTGACATCCCCTGTTCAGAACCTAGCTGCAGCAGTGTCTGGGAGCTGTCGTTTTTAGTGTGCCCACCTAAAAATCAGGGATCTTGTGTCCAGGGAAGAAGAGGGAAGAGACTGAGGAAACCAGCAGTGTCTATGACTGCTACTTTTGGAAATTAATCAGTCTGAAAAATTCTTCAGATAACAGCCCTGATTCCATTGCCCAGTTTGGGATAGTTTCTCCTGGAGAAGCCAAATGGAAAGTACTGTATGGGAAGCCATGAGGGAGAGAGTGCTCACGTTACCCCTCCTCACTGAGGACCTTGGGCTTCAGGCTCTGCTCACTAGACCACAAAAGCATTTGGGGGCATTTTCTCTTTTGTGCAGAATAATAGCAGATGTTCATATTGCCAAGAATTTCAGATTAGCAGGTGACTTACCAGTTTAAGAGGATTAAATCAGGTACCACACATGGAACATGGAAGCCCCTGGTGTTGTTTCTTGTGCTTAGTGGAAGCTCAGTCAGAGATTTTTTTAGTTTTTGTTTTTAAGTTCTGTATTTGCTGACCTCTGGATAAGGCTTTCTTGGACACATGGCATGAAATAAGGCAGAAGTAGTATAATTTTTAGAAGACTTTAATAACCATTGAGAATAGTAATTCATTACATAATGCTAATTGGTATTTGCATCAAAATACAAATTACAGCATCTGTAAAAACACTGCACACATGTCCTAGGAATTTGGCTTGATATCAGTGATTTTCAACCTTTTAAAAATATTTCATTAGGCCAGGCATGGTGGCTCACACCTGTAATCCCAGAACTTTGGGAGACTGAGGCCAGAGAAGAGTCTGCTCCCAGGGATTCAATAACACCCTGGGCAACTTGGCAAGACTGTGTCCATGTAATAAATCAAAAACTTAGCTGGGTGTGGTGACACATACCTGTGGTTCCAGCTACTTGGAAGACTGAGGCAGAGGTATCGCCTGAGCCCAGCAGATCAAAGCTGCAGTAACAAAGAGCATGCTACTGCACTACTGCCTGGGCCACAGAGTGATATTCCAAATTTTTTTTAAAAAGAGTTATCCACCAAGATTTTGTCTTGAAAATGTTATTTTCCTCTTGTTTTTGAGACATAAAATTGTTATAATAGAGAATGTGCATCTTCCTACTATCTCTGCCTTCCAGGAAATTCTGATGTCCTTCTATTTGGTGGAGAAGCACACAGGTAGCCATCACCATATAAAGGGTCTCAATCAGAATAAAATCCTCTTACTAAAATGTAAAGAGGGAGGGGAGTGAAACTTCCTCACTTCCACTGGTATCTCATAAAAAAGGTGTTAAGAGGCAGTCAGGTGTGTATCATATATGTAGAGGTCTTCAGGTTTTCAGCAACACCTACTGTTTCTTGTAGGGAACTGTCCAAAGTCCCAAGTGTAATGGTGAGGCAGGTTGGTCAAGGACAGTGGGGTGAGAAAGTACATCCAGGCTAAATCTCTTTTACTCATTCTGTTTGGACCCCATCTTCCTTTGGGTTTTTATCTACTTGAAATAGCCCATCTCTCCCCTGTGTAAGAGTGATTGAGTAAGTAAGGCTTCTCTGCCTAAACAGCAAAGTCAAGAACTGCTCAAGCTCTACTGTGGAATAGGGCAGTTCTTAGAGTGTGGCCCAGGGATCTCTGGGGGTTGCTTTTTTGGGACCACAGGCCAAAATTATTTTCATCACAATTCTAAGAATTCAATTGCTCTTTTTTTCTCATTTACTTTTGAGTGGAG
Organism: Carlito syrichta; assembly: GCF_000164805.1. Taxonomy (NCBI): domain Eukaryota; kingdom Metazoa; phylum Chordata; class Mammalia; order Primates; family Tarsiidae; genus Carlito; species Carlito syrichta. Next base: position 283 of record NW_007052008.1, on the reverse strand, counting down.
AGTGGGGACTACATGATATGTGATATTGAAGCAGGTTGAATACTAAGAAATTTGTGAGAGTGCAGTTGTCTTCAATTAATCCAGACATCAATGAGATTTGCAAAAATGTAAGGTTATGACATTCTTCTAATTAAAATATTTTCTAAAAAATAGTTATTTATGTTAGCATGTGATGCATTTATTTTAATTATTCAGTTAATTGATAGATCAACTGTTTTTGAGTTGGCATCTCACTCTGTTGACCAGGCTGGAGTGTAGCGGCATGTTCACAGCCACCACAACG